>NC_140005.1:1521960-1531960 GCF_964263955.1 Coregonus lavaretus
GGGGGGGGGGGGGTGGTGTTGTGCTGGTCTGTTTTGTGGGTTTGTTCTGTCTGGAGTGTGTGGACCAGCTCTCTGAGCTCCACCATGTCTCTCTCCAGCTCTGTGAATTTATCCCCCTCAATGATGGAGGAGCAGTGCAGTTTTAGGACCTGGGTGTTTTCATTGTTGGGGGGGGGGGCATGGGGGTGACTATCCTCGTCTGCAGGACAGTTTGAAGAGGTGTGATCAGACTCACTTGTGGTGGGGGAGTCGTCACCAAGAGAAAGCTTCTCCTGCCGTGCTCTCGCTTTGATTCTGTGGAAGTCCTTTTGGAAATGTATGAAGTTGCCCTGCATCACCACTGCTCCATTCCTGTCCAGGTTGACAGAGGGTGTCTCCGTCTCAGGGTCCTTGTTTTCCAGTGTTCTGATGTTCCACCCTCCTCCAATACCCTCTCTCTTAAAAGAGGCGTAGAGTGCTCCTATAGCACTGTGCCATGCCCAGGGAAGGTCTGTGTGGAAGATTAGGTTGCTTACGTTCCAATGGATTGTCCATGAGGAGCTTCTCTTTGTACTCTTTCCGTGCCTTGTCATTTTTAATATCCAAGGGGTACTGTACTGTGGTGACCTCTGACCTGTTGCACAGGGGAATAAAATGCAAATTAATTAATGGCCACCCGGACTATTTACATTGACCGTGACATGACTTTCATTAATGTGATGACTGTTATTTATCTAATCAACTAACTGTTTAATTGTTACTCAATTAAATTAATGTAACAATTAACTAATTAGGATGAAGTTGTTTATAGAGTTACCATCTCCCGAATTAAACTCTAAAAGGTCTTTACCTATCACTATGTATAAAACAGTCAACGTATCAATCATTACCTTTTACCAGTCTCATTCTGAACGGTCGCAGAATTCTTGGATCCGCAAGAACCCCAGCTTTACTTATGATTCAACACTACACAAACTGGCTTAATTATTCATTTACTAGCTAACTAAATAATAACACAGAATACATACATACTTAATGCATGAGAAAAGTCCCTAGCGGACTAACAACAGCATGACTGCTTGGTTATCAAAAGAGGGAGGGGTAGAGAGGGAGAGACAAAGAGAGAGTCAAACTTATCGTTGGGGACTGGGATACTGGAGTGATGGAGGTAGATATGTATAGGGGTAAGGGGACAGGGACACTGGAGTGATGGAGGTAGATATGTATAGGGGTAAGGGGACAGGGATACTGGAGTGATGGAGGTAGATATGTATAGGGGTAAGGGGACAGGGACACTGGAGTGATGGAGGTAGATATGTATAGGGGTAAAGGGACAGGGACACTGGAGTGATGGAGGTAGATATGTATAGGGGTAAGGGGACAGGGATACTGGAGTGATGGAGGTAGATATGTATAGGGGTAAGGGGACAGGGATACTGGAGTGATGGAGGTAGATATGTATAGGGGTAAGGGGACAGGGATACTGGAGTGATGGAGGTAGATATGTATAGGGGTAAGGGGACAGGGACACTGGAGTGATGGAGGTAGATATGTATAGGGGTAAGGGGACAGGGACACTGGAGTGATGGAGGTAGATATGTATAGGGGTAAGGGGACAGGGATACTGGAGTGATGGAGGTAGATATCTATAGGGGTAAGGGGACAGGGATACTGGAGTGATGGAGGTAGATATGTATAGGGGTAAGGGGACAGGGATACTGGAGTGATGGAGGTAGATATCTATAGGGGTAAGGGGACAGGGATACTGGAGTGATGGAGGTAGATATCTATAGGGGTAAGGGGACAGGGATACTGGAGTGATGGAGGTAGATATCTATAGGGGTAAGGGGACAGGGATACTGGAGTGATGGAGGTAGATATGTATAGGGGTAAGGGGACAGGGATACTGGAGTGATGGAGGTAGATATGTATAGGGGTATGGGGACAGGGATACTGGAGTGATGGAGGTAGATATGTATAGGGGTAAGGGGACAGGGATACTGGAGTGATGGAGGTAGATATGTATAGGGGTAAGGGGACAGGGATACTGGAGTGATGGAGGTAGATATGTATAGGGGTAAGGGGACAGGGATACTGGAGTGATGGAGGTGGATATGTATAGGGGTAAGGGGACAGGGATACTGGAGTGATGGAGGTAGATATGTATAGGGGTAAGGGGACAGGGATACTGGAGTGATGGAGGTAGATATGTATAGGGGTAAGGGGACAGGGATACTGGAGTGATGGAGGTAGATATGTATAGGGGTAAGGGGACAGGGATACTGGAGTGATGGAGGTGGATATCTATAGGGGTAAGGGGACAGGGATACTGGAGTGATGGAGGTAGATATGTATAGGGGTAAGGGGACAGGGATACTGGAGTGATGGAGGTGGATATCTATAGGGGTAAGGGGACAGGGATACTGGAGTGATGGAGGTAGATATGTATAGGGGTAAGGGGACAGGGATACTGGAGTGATGGAGGTAGATATGTATAGGGGTAAGGGGACAGGGATACTGGAGTGATGGAGGTAGATATGTATAGGGGTAAGGTGACAGGGATACTGGAGTGATGGAGGTAGATATGTATAGGGGTAAGGGGACAGGGATACTGGAGTGATGGAGGTAGATATGTATAGGGGTAAGGGGACAGGGATACTGGAGTGATGGAGGTAGATATCTATAGGGGTAAGGGGACAGGGATACTGGAGTGATGGAGGTAGATATGTATAGGGGTAAGGGGACAGGGATACTGGAGTGATGGAGGTAGATATGTATAGGGGTAAGGGGACAGGGATACTGGAGTGATGGAGGTAGATATGTATAGGGGTAAGGGGACAGGGATACTGGAGTGATGGAGGTAGATATGTATAGGGGTAAGGGGACAGGGATACTGGAGTGATGGAGGTAGATATGTATAGGGGTAAGGGGACAGGGATACTGGAGTGATGGAGGTAGATATCTATAGGGGTAAGGGGACAGGGATACTGGAGTGATGGAGGTAGATATGTATAGGGGTAAGGGGACAGGGATACTGGAGTGATGGAGGTAGATATCTATAGGGGTAAGGGGACAGGGATACTGGAGTGATGGAGGTAGATACAGTGGGGGAAAAAAGTATTTAGTCAGTCACCAATTGTGCAAGTTCTCCCACTTAAAAAGATGAGAGATGCCTGTACTTTTCATCATAGGTACACGTCAACTATGACAGACAAATTGAGGGAAAAAAATCCAGAAAATCACATCGTAGGATTTTTAATGAATTTATTTGCAAATTATGGTGGAAAATAAGTATTTGGTCACCTACAAACAAGCAAGATTTCTGGCTCTCACAGACCTGTAACTTCTTCTTTAAGAGGCTCCTCTGTCCTCCACTCGTTACCTGTATTAATGGCACCTGTTTGAACTTGTTATCAGTATAAAAGACACCTGTCCACAACCTCAAACAGTCACACTCCAAACTCCACTATGGCCAAGACCAAAGAGCTGTCAAAGGACACCAGAAACAAAATTGTAGACCTGCACCAGGCTGGGAAGACTGAATCTGCAATAGGTAAGCAGCTTGGTTTGAAGAAATCAACTGTGGGAGCAATTATTAGGAAATGGAAGACATACAAGACCACTGATAATCTCCCTCGATCTGGGGCTCCACGCAAGATCTCACCACTTGGGGTCAAAATGATCACAAGAACGGTGAGCAAAAATCCCAGAACCACATGGGGGGACCTAGTGAATGACCTGCAGAGAGCTGGGACCAAAGTAACAAAGCCTACCATCAGTAACACACTACGCCGCCAGGGACTCAAATCCTGCAGTGCAAGACGTGTCCCCCTGCTTAAGCCAGTACATGTCCAGGCCCGTCTTAAGTGCATTTGGATGATCCAGAAGAGGATTGGGAGAATGTCATATGGTCAGATGAAACCAAAATATAACTTTTTGGTAAAAACTCAACTCGTCATGTTTGGAGGACAAAGAATGCTGAGTTGCATCCAAAGAACACCATACCTACTGTGAAGCATGGGGGTGGAAACATCATGCTTTGGGGCTGTTTTTCTGCAAAGGGACCAGGATGACTGATCCGTGTAAAGGAAAGAATGAATGGGGCCATGTATCGTGAGATTTTGAGTGAAAACCTCCTTCCATCAGCAAGGGCATTGAAGATGAAATGTGGCTGAGTCTTTCAGCATGACAATGATCCCAAACACACCGCCCGGGCAACGAAGGAGTGGCTTCGTAAGAAGCATTTCAAGGTCCTGGTGTGGCCTAGCCAGTCTCCAGATCTCAACCCCATAGAAAATCTTTGGAGGGAGTTGAAAGTCTGTGTTGCCCAGCGACAGCCTCAAAACATCACTGCTCTAGAGGAGATCTGCATGGAGGAATGGGCCAAAATACCAGAAACAGTGTGTGAAAACCTTGTGAAGACTTACAGAAAACGTTTGACCTGTGTCATTGCCAACAAAGGGTATATAACAAAGTATTGAGAAACTTTTGTTATTGACCAAATACTTATTTTCCACCATCATTTGCAAATAAATTCATAAAAAATCCTACAATGTGATTTTCTGGATTATTTTTTCTCATTTTGCCTGTCATAGTTGACGTGTACCTATGATGAAAATTACAGGCCTCTCTCCTCTTTTTAAGTGGGAGAACTTGCACAATTGGTGGCTGACTAAATACTTTTTTTCCCCACTGTATGTATAGGGGTAAGGGGACAGGGATACTGGAGTGATGGAGGTAGATATGTATAGGGGTAAGGGGACAGGGATACTGGAGTGATGGAGGTAGATATGTATAGGGGTAAGGGGACAGGGATACTGGAGTGATGGAGGTAGATATGTATAGGGGTAAGGGGACAGGGATACTGGAGTGATGGAGGTAGATATATATAGGGGTAAGGGGACAGGGATACTGGAGTGATGGAGGTAGATATCTATAGGGGTAAGGGGACAGGGATACTGGAGTGATGGAGGTAGATATGTATAGGGGTAAGGGGACAGGGATACTGGAGTGATGGGGTAGATATCTATAGGGGTAAGGGGACAGGGATACTGGAGTGATGGGGGTAGACCCATTTCATGAAGCTCCCGACGAACAGTTCTTGTGCTGACGTTGCTTCCAGAGGCAGTTTGGAACATGGTAGTGTTCTGTGAGCTTGTGTGGCCTACCACTTCACAGCTGAGCCGTTGTTGCTCCTAGATGTTTCCACTTCATAATAACAGCACTTACAGTTGACCAGGGCAGCTCTAGCAGGGCAGACATTTGATGAACTGACTTGTTGGAAAGGTGGCATCCTATGACTGTGCCACGTTGAAAGTCACTGAGCTCTTCAGTAAGGCAATTCTACTGCCAATGTTTGTCTATGGAGATTGCATGGCTGTGTACTCGATTTTATACACCTGTCAGCAACGGGCGTGGCTGAAATAGACAAATCCACTAATTTGAAGGGGTGTCCACATACTGCTGTATATATAGTGCATTCGGAAAGTATTCAGACCACTTTCCTTTTTCCACATTTTGTTACGTTACAGCCTTATTCTAAAATGGATTAAAAAAAAAAAAAATCCACATCAATCTACAAAACAACCCATAATGACAAAGCAAAAACAGATTTATAGAATGGTTTGCAAATTTATTACAAATAAAAAACTGATACCTTATTTACATAAGTATTCAGACCCTTTGCTATGAGCCTCGAAATTGAGCTCAGGTGGATCCTGTTTCCATTGATCATCCTTGATGTTTGTACAACTTGGAGTCCAGCTGTGGTAAATTCAATCGATTGGACATGATTTGGAAAGGCACACACCTGTTTTATATAAGGTCCCACATTTGACAGTGCATGTCAGAGCAAAAACCAAGCCATGAGGTCGAAGGAATTATCCGTTGAGCTCCAAGACAGGATTGTGTCGAGGCACAGATATGGGGAAGGGTACCAAAACATTTCTGCAGCATTGAAGGTCCCCAAGAACACAGTGGCCTCCATCATTCTTAAATGGAATAATTTTGGGACCACTAAGACTTTTCATAGAGCTGGCCGCCCTGCCAAACTGAGCAATCGGGGGAGAAGGGCCTTGGTCAGGGAAGTGACCAATAACCTGATGGTCACTCTGACAGAGCTCCAGAGTTCCTCTGTGGATATGGGAGAACCTTCCAGAAGGACAACCATCTCTGCAGCACTCCACCAATCAGGCCTTTATGGTAGAGTGGCCAGACAGAAGCCACTCCTCAGTAAAAGGCACATGACAGCCCGCTTGGAGTTTGCCAAAAGGCACCTAAAGACTCTCAGACCATGAGAAACAAGATTCTCTGGTCTGAAGAAACAAAGATTTAACTCTTTGGCCTGAATGCCAAGCGTCACATCTAGACGAAACCTGGCACCATCCCTACGGTGAAGCATGGTGGTGGCAGCATCATGCTGTGGGGATGTTTTTCAGTGGCAGGGACTGGGAGACTAGTCAGGATCGAGGGAAAGATGAATGAAGCAAAGTACAGAGAGATCCTTGATGAAAACCTGCTCCAGAGCGCTCAGGACCTAAGACTGGGTCGAAGGTTCACCTTCCAACAGGACAACAACCCTAAGCACACAGCCAAGACAACGCAGGAGTGGCTTCGGGACTAGTCTCTAAATGTCTAAAAAGCTGTTTTTGCATTGTAACGTAACAAAATGTGGGAAAAGTCAAGGGGTCTGAATACTTTCTGAATGCACTGTACAGGGGTAAGGTGACAGGGATACTGGAGTGATTGAGGTAGATATGTATGGGAGAAGGGGTACGTCTAATGTGGTCCTCTGTAGCTCAGCTGGTAGAGCACGGCGCTTGTAACGCCAAGGTAGTGGGTTCGATCCCCGGGACCACCCATACGTAAAAATGTATGCACGCATGACTGTAAGTCGCTTTGGATAACAGCGTCTGCTAAATGGCATATTATTATTATATTATAGAAGGTGACTAGGCAACAGGATATAGGATAAAGAGAGTAGCAGCAGCTTGTATGTGAGTGGTTGTGTGAGATCATTATCAATGTATGTGCATAATATGCGTGAGTGTGTGTGTGTTGGAGTGACAGTGTGTGTGAGTGTGTAGGGCCCTGTGAGTGTGCATTGAGACATGATCATATCTCTCTCTCTCTCTCTCTCAGCTACTGGCTATATAACCCTCTAAATTTCAATTTCAATTTAAGGGCTTTATTGTCATGGGAAACGTATGTTAACATTGCCAAACAAGTGAAGTAGATAGTAAACAAAAGTGAAATAAACAATAAATATTAACAGTAAACATTACACTCAGAAGTTTCAAAAGAATAAAGACATTTCAAATGTCATATTATGTATATATACAGTGTTGTAACAATGTGCAAATAGTTAAAGTACAAATGGGAAAATAAATCAACATAAATATGGGTTGTATTTACAATGGTGTTTGTTCTTCACTGGTTGCCCTTTTCTTGTGGCAACAGGTCACAAATATTGCTGCTGTGATGGCACGCTGTGGTTTTTCACCCAGTAGATAAGGGAGTTTATCAAAATTGGGTTTGTTTTCGAATTCTTTGTGGATCGCTGTAATCTGAGGGAAATATGTGTCTCTAACATGGTCATACATTTGGCAGGAGGTTAGGAAGTGCAGCTCAGTTTCCACCTCATTTTGTGGGCAGTGTGCACATAGCCTGTCTTCTCTTGAGAGCCAGGTCTGCCTTCAGCTACCTTTCTCTATAGCAAGGCTATGCTCACTGAGTCTGTACATAGTCAAAGCTTTCCTTAAGTTTGGGTCAGTCACAGTGGTCAGGTATTCAGTCTAGATAGATGTATTATTTCCACTGTGTCAAATAGTTATCTTTTTGTTTTCTCATAATTTGGTTGGGTCTAGTTGTGTTGTCCTGGTGCTCTGTGGGGTCTGTTTGTGTTTGTGATAGCGGGGTGAACAGGCAGTGGCTCGGGTGGTTGTTGTCTGGATGATAGCGGGGTGAACAGGCAGTGGCTCGGGTGGTTGATGTCCTTGATGATCTTCTTGGCCTTCCTGTGACATCGGGTGCACGCACCATTGTGGGGCCCCAGTGTTGAGGATCTGCAAATTGGAGGTGTTGTTTCCTACCTTCACCACCTGGGGGCGGCCCGTCAGGAAGTCCAGGACCCAGTTGCACAGGGCGGGGTTTAGACCCAGGGCCTCGAGCTTAATGATGAGCTTGGAGGGTACTATGGTGTTGAATGCTGCGCTATAGTCAATGAACAGCATTCTTACATAGGTATTCCTCTTGTCCAGATGGGATAGGGCAGTGTGATGGCGATTGCATCGTCTGTGGATCTATTGGGGCGGTAAGCAAATTGAAGTGGGTCTAGGGTGACAGGTAAGGCAGAGGTGATATGATCCTTGACTAGCCTCTCAAAGCACTTCATGATGACAGAAGTGAGTGCTACGGGGCGATAGTCATTTAGTTCAGATACCTTTGCTTTCTTGGGTACAGGAACAATGGTGGCCATCTTGAAGCATGTGGGAACAGCAGACTGGTATGGGGAGAGATTAAATATGTCCGTAAACACACCAGCCAGCTGGTCTGTGCATGCTCTGAGGACGCGGCTAGGGATGCCATCTGGGCCGGCAGCCTTGCGGGGTTAACATGCTTTAATGTCTTAATCACGACGGTCACGGAGAAGGAGAGGCCACAGTCCTTGGTAGTGGGCCGAGTCAGTGGCACTGTGTTATCCTCAAAGCGGGCAAAGGTGTTTAGCTTGTCCGGAAGGAAGACGTCGGTGTCGGCGACGTGGCTGGTTTTCCCTCTGTAATCCGTGATTGTCTGTAGACCCTGCCACATACGTCTCGTGTCTTAGCCGTTGAATTGCGACTCCACTTTGTCTCTATACTGATGTTTTGCCAGTTTAATTGCCTTGCGGAGTGAGTAGCTACACTGTTTGTATTCTGCCATATTCCCAGTCACCTTGCCGTGGTTAAATGCGGTGGTTCGTGCTTTCAGTTTTGTGTGAATGCTACCATCTATCCATGGTTTCTGGTTAGGGTAGGTTTTAATAGTCACAGTGGGCACAACATCTCCTATACACTTCCTTATAAACCCAGTCACCGTTTCAGTGTATCGTCTAAATTATTTTCGCAAGCTACCCAGAACTTATCCCAGTCCGCGTGATCAAAACAATCTTGAAGCGTGGATTCCGATTGGTCAGACCAGCGTTGAATAGTCCTTAGCACGGGTACTTCCTGTTTGGGTTTCTGCCTATAGGAAGGGAGAAGCAAAATGGAGTCGTGATCAGATTTGCCGAAAGGAGGGCGGGAGAGGGCCTTGTAAGCATCGCGGAAGTTCGAATAGCAATGGTCGAGGATTTTAGCAGCCCGAGTACAACAGTCGATATGTTGTTAGAACTTCGGCAGCCTAGTCCTCAAATTTGCTTTGTTAAAATCCCCGGCTACAATAAATGCAGCCTCAGGATATGTGGTTTCCAGTTTGCATAAGGTCCAGTGTAGTTCTTTGAGGGCCGTCGTGGTATCGGCTTGAGGGGGGATATACACGGCCGTGACTATAACCGAAGACAATTCTCTTGGGAGATAATACGGTCGGCATTTGATTGTGAGGTATTCTGGGTCGGGGGAACAGAAGGATTTGAGTTCCTGTATGTTACTACAATTACACCACGAGTCGTTAATCATGAAACAACACCTCCGCCCTTCTGCTTCCTGGAGAGATATTTATTCCTGTCTGCGCGATGAACTGAGAACCCATCTGGCTGGACCGATTCCGACAGAATATCCCAAGAGAGCCATGTTTCCGTGAAACAAAGTATGTTACAGGCCTTGATGTCTCTCTGGAAAGAAATCCTTGCTGAGCTCATCAACTTTGGTAGTTCTGATGAGTTACCGCCGCCGGCTGTATGTAATGATACAAAACAATTTATGTGCTAATAATGTAAAAAATAATACATAAATAAACAAAATACCGCAAAGTTTCCTAAGAGCTAGTCGCGAGGCCGCCATCTTCGTCGGTGCCAGGTATATCTCTGTCTCATGTTGTTCAGTGT
>NC_140005.1:1539460-1559460 GCF_964263955.1 Coregonus lavaretus
CCCTTGAACAAGGCACTTAACCCCAATTACTCCAGGGTCGCCGTCAATAATGGCTGATCCCTGGCTCTGACCCCACTCTCCGAGGGTGTCTCAGGGGGAGTGGCTATGCAAATTCACACATGTACAAATGTATAATAATAAATAAATAAAACACCAGAGCCCAATGACTACTCTGACAGAACTACAGAGTTCCTTGGCTGAGATGGGAGAACACCAGAGCCCAATGACTACTCTGACAGAACTACAGAGTTCCTTGGCTGAGATGAGAACACCAGAGCCCAATGACTACTCTGACAGAACTACAGAGTTCCTTGGCTGAGATGGGAGAACACCAGAGCCCAATGACTACTCTGACAGAACTACAGAGTTCCTTGGCTGAGATGGGAGAACACCAGAGCCCAATGACTACTCTGACAGAACTACAGAGTTCCTTGGCTGAGATGAGAACACCAGAGCCCAATGACTACTCTGACAGAACTACAGAGTTCCTTGGCTGAGATGAGAGAACACCAGATCCCAATGACTACTCTGACAGAACTACAGAGTTCCTTGGCTGAGATGGGAGAACACCAGAGCCCAATGACTACTCTGACAGAACTACAGAGTTCCTTGGCTGAGATGAGAACACCAGAGCCCAATGACTACTCTGACAGAACTACAGAGTTCCTTGGCTGAGATGAGAACACCAGAGCTTGAGAAATCTGCAAGGAAGAATGGGAGAAAATCCCCAGAACCAGATGTCAAAGTTTATCAAAATCACATCAGATCAAATCAATTTTATTTGTCACATGCTCCGAATACAACAGGTGTAGACCTTACCGTGAAGTGCTTACTTACAAGCCCTTAACGAACAATGCAGTTCAAGATAATATTTACTAAATAAACAAAAGTACAACATTTAATAAAAAGTAACACAATAGCGAGGCTATATACAGGGGGGTGCCGGTACCGAGTCAATGTGCGGGGGTACAGATTAGTCGAGTAGGTAGGGGTAAAGTGACTGCATAGATAATAAACAGTGTGTAGCAGCAATGTAAATCAAAGGGGGGGTCAATGCAAATAGTCCTGGTAGCCATTTGATTAATTGTTCAGCAGTCTTATGGCTTGGGGGTAGAAGCTGTTAAGGAGCCTTTTGGACCAAGACTTGGTGCTACGGTACCGCTTGCTGTGCGGTAGCAGAGAGAACAGTCTATGACTTGGGTGTCTGGAGAATTTGACTATTTTTGGACCTTCCTCTGACATACCCAAGACGACTCAAAGCTGTACCACCAAAGGAGCTTCTACAAAGTATTGACTCAAGGGTGTGAATATTTATGTAAATGAGATACTTTTGTATAAAAAGTGTATGTGGACACCCCTTCAAATTAGTGGATTCGGCTATTTTTTATTTATTTTTATTTTACCTTTATTTAACTAGGCAAGTCAGTTAAGAACAAATTCTTATTTACAATGACGGCCTACATTGTGCGCAGACCTATTGGACTCCCAATCACGGCCGGTTGTGATACAGCCTGGAATCGAACCAGGGGGTCTGTAGTGACGCCTCAAGCACTGAGATGCAGTGCCTTAGACCATTTCAGCTACACCCGTTGCTGACAGGTGTATAAAATCGAGCACACAGCCATGCAATCTCCATAGACAAACATTGGCAGTAGAATGGCCTTACTGAAGAGCTCAGTGACTTTCAACGTGGCACCGTCATAGGATGCCACCTTCCCAACAAGTCAGTTCATCAAATTTCTGCCCTGCTAGAGCTGCCCCGGTCAAATGTAAGTGCTGTTATTGTGAAGTGGAAACGTCTAGGAGCAACAACGGGACGGCCGAGTGCTGAAGCGCGTAGCGTGTAAAAATCGTATGTCCTCGGTTGCAACACTCACTACTGAGTTCCAAACTGCCTCTGGAAGCAACGTCAGCACAATAACTGTTCGTCGGGATCTTCATGAAATGGGTTTCCATGGCCGAGCAGCCGCACACAAGCCTTAGATCACCATGCGCAATGCCAAGCGTCGGCTGGAGTGGTGTAAAGCTCGCCGCGTAAAACTAAAAAAAAAAGTTAATGTTCAAATGGCTCTCCTGTGAAGTAGTGACATACGCCTAGTTTCCTGAAATGAGTCACATTTGACAACTGATAGGCCTAATATTGTCACTCATCAGATTATTGTAAATGTAATCTTTATAGGCTACCTCTTATGTGTGAAATGTAGGTGTAGTTTTGATGGGCCGGCTGTGCAGGCTGACTGGCATTGTTTTGTTTCCCGTTCATCAACATGGATAGAGTCATAGTTATTCTAAAGGACTACTGCAACACATAGCATGTTTTCATTTCCCTTACAATACATTTGATTAGTAATAGATTTACAGTAAATAAAACAGTCCCATAACAACTTATTTTTACAAAGTAAAACATAAAAGAGAATGGTATCAACCCCCAAGGTGTTCGGTCAAATGATTTGCTACTGATAAACAGGCATAACACAAACTCATCATTACACTATTGTCTTTCTAAATGAAATCAACCTCTTCACCCTCCTTATCGTTCAGTTCGGCCTAATTTAAATTACATTTTGAAGTAAGGTGCACAATTATCGCCCATTCATCCATTTGTCATTCAGTGAGGAGAGAGAGGCGGGTTAACGCCTGTCTGGGTACCAACGTCCTACAGCACGTTGTCTTGGCGGGTTGAGTTAGGTGTGAAATAAAAACTGGTAAAAGGGCTCTAAATACTTTTATGTTAAAATAAAATTCTGACAAATGAGCAAAAATACAAAAATTTAGGAAAAGTCAGGGAAGGAGCAGGACATAGCTTATTTAATTTTTATTTAATTTAAAATTTGCATAATCAAATGTCAGTGGCCGTTAGCCTATGGCGGTTCTAGTGTTAACAGGTGCATGATTGTCAACAATTGGCAATAATACATTTACAAATACCCCAGTGCTGTATCTGGATTCTCCTCCTTATACACATCAGAACAACATACTGTACAAGTTTTACATCTTCAACATTTTGACTGATCTCTTATAAATAACTTCAGGCCCTGCCTTTGGTCATTTGGCTTTCCTTGTTATTGCCAGTGTAACTGTTCATTCTATAATGACCCTTGTTATTGCCAGTGTAACTGTTCATTCTATAATGACCCTTGTTATTGCCAGTGTAACTGTTCATTCTATAATGACCCATGTTATTGCCAGTGTAACTGTTCATTCTATAATGACCCTTGTTATTGCCAGTGTAACTGTTCATTCTATAATGACTCTTGTTATTGCCAGTGTAACTGTTCATTCTATAATGACCCATGTTATTGCCAGTGTAACTGTTCATTCTATAATGACCCTTGTTATTGCCAGTGTAACTGTTCATTCTATAATGACCCATGTTATTGCCAGTGTAACTGTTCATTCTATAATGACCCTTGTTATTGCCAGTGTAACTGTTCATTCTATAATGACCCTTGTTATTGCCAGTGTAACTGTTCATTCTATAATGACTCTTGTTATTGCCAGTGTAACTGTTCATTCTATAATGACCCTTGTTATTGCCAGTGTAACTGTTCATTCTATAATGACCCTTGTTATTGCCAGTGTAACTGTTCATTCTATAATGACCCATGTTATTGCCAGTGTAACTGTTCATTCTATAATGACCCTTGTTATTGCCAGTGTAACTGTTCATTCTATAATGACCCATGTTATTGCCAGTGTAACTGTTCATTCTATAATGACCCATGTTATTGCCAGTGTAACTGTTCATTCTATAATGACCCATGTTATTGCCAGTGTAACTGTTCATTCTAGTGTAACTGTTCATTCTATAATGACCCATGTTATTGCCAGTGTAACTGTTCATTCTATAATGACCCTTGTTATTGCCAGTGTAACTGTTCATTCTATAATGACCCTTGTTATTGCCAGTGTAACTGTTCATTCTATAATGACCCTTGTTATTGCCAGTGTAACTGTTCATTCTATAATGACCCTTGTTATTGCCAGTGTAACTGTTCATTCTATAATGACCCATGTTATTGCCAGTGTAACTGTTGTATAATGACCCTTGTTATTGCCAGTGTAACTGTTCATTCTATAATGACCCATGTTATTGCCAGTGTAACTGTTGTATAATGACCCTTGTTATTGCCAGTGTAACTGTTCATTCTATAATGACCCATGTTATTGCCAGTGTAACTGTTCATTCTATAATGACCCATGCTTGTTATATTAATGTAATAATGTTGTGTTACAGCTTGTAAGTGTAATGGCCATGCCAGTATATGTAACCCCAACAACGGGAAGTGTTTCTGCACCACCAAGGGCGTCAAAGGAGACCGCTGTCACCTGTAAGTACGCTACGCTAGGCTACGCTACACTACACTATGCTACACTACGCTAGGCTACGCTACACTACGCTACGCTACACTACGCTACACTATGCTAGGCTACACTACACTACGCTACACTAGGCTACGCTACACTACGCTAGGCTATGCCACACTACGCTACACTACGCTACACTACGCTACACTATGCTACACTACACTACGCTACACTACGCTACGCTACACTATGCTACACTACGCTAGGCTACGCTACACTACGCTACACTACACTACGCTACGCTACACTATGCTACACTACGCTACACTATGCTACACTACGCTACACTACGCTACGCTACACTACGCTAGGCTACGCTACACTACGCTACACTACGCTACGCTACACTACGCTACGCTACGCTAGGCTACACTATGCTACACTACACTACGCTAGGCTACGCTACACTACGCTACACTACACTACGCTACACTATGCTACACTACGCTACACTATGCTACACTACGCTACACTACGCTACACTACGCTAGGCTACGCTACACTACGCTACACTACACTACACTACGCTACACTACGCTACACTACGCTAGGCTACGCTACACTACGCTAGGCTACGCTACACTACGCTACACTACGCTACGCTACGCTACACGATGCTACACTACGCTACACTATGCTACACTACACTACGCTACACTACGCTACGCTACACTACGCTACGCTACGCTACACTACATATTACACACATTACACACTTAGTATATTGCATACTTATTACATAGTACATAGTAGTATGTTTCACTACATGCAGTTCAGGCCATTATAACCTGTATGACTAACTCAGTACAGTTCAGACCATTATAACCTGTATGACTAACTCAGTACAGTTCAGACCATTATAACCTGTATGACTAACTCAGTACAGTTCAGACCATTATAACCTGTATGACTAACTCAGTACAGTTCAGACCATTATAACCTATATGACTAACTCAGTACAATTCAGGCCATTATAACCTGTATGACTAACTCAGTACAGTTCAGACCATTATAACCTGTATGACTAACTCAGTACAGTTCAGACCATTATAACCTGTATGACTAACTCAGTACAGTTCAGACCATTATAACCTGTATGACTAACTCAGTACAGTTCAGGCCATTATAACCTGTATGACTAACTCAGTACAGTTCAGACCATTATAACCTGTATGACTAACTCAGTACAGTTCAGACCATTATAACCTGTATGACTAACTCAGTACAGTTCAGGCCATTATAACCTGTATGACTAACTCAGTACAGTTCAGGCCATTATAACCTGTATGACTAACTCAGTACAGTTCAGACCATTATAACCTGTATCACTAACTCAGTACAGTTCAGACCATTATAACCTGTATGACTAACTCAGTACAGTTCAGACCATTATAACCTGTATGACTAACTCAGTACAGTTCAGACCATTATAACCTGTATGACTAACTCAGTACAGTTCAGACCATTATAACCTGTATGACTAACTCAGTACAGTTCAGACCATTATAACCTGTATGACTAACTCAGTACAGTTCAGACCATTATAACCTGTATGACTAACTCAGTACAGTTCAGGCCATTATAACCTGTATGACTAACTCAGTACAGTTCAGGCCATTATAACCTGTATGACTAACTCAGTACAGTTCAGGCCATTATAACCTGTATGACTAACTCAGTACAGTTCAGACCATTATAACCTGTATGACTAACTCAGTACAGTTCAGACCATTATAACCTGTATGACTAACTCAGTACAGTTCAGACCATTATAACCTGTATGACTAACTCAGTACAGTTCAGGCCATTATAACCTGTATGACTAACTCAGTACAGTTCAGGCCATTATGACCTGTATGACTAACTCAGTACAGTTCAGGCCATTATAACCTGTATGACTAACTCAGTACAGTTCAGACCATTATAACCTGTATGACTAACTCAGTACAGTTCAGACCATTATAACCTGTATGACTAACTCAGTACAGTTCAGACCATTATAACCTGTATGACTAACTCAGTACAGTTCAGACCATTATAACCTGTATGACTAACTCAGTACAGTTCAGGCCATTATAACCTGTATGACTAACTCAGTACAGTTCAGGCCATTATAACCTGTATGACTAACTCAGTACAGTTCAGACCATTATAACCTGTATGACTAACTCAGTACAGTTCAGACCATTATAACCTGTATGACTAACTCAGTACAGTTCAGACCATTATAACCTGTATGACTAACTCAGTACAGTTCAGACCATTATAACCTGTATGACTAACTCAGTACAGTTCAGACCATTATAACCTGTATGACTAACTCAGTACAGTTCAGACCATTATAACCTGTATGACTAACTCAGTACAGTTCAGACCATTATAACCTGTATGACTAACTCAGTACAGTTCAGACCATTATAACCTGTATGACTAACTCAGTACAGTTCAGGCCATTATAACCTGTATGACTAACTCAGTACAGTTCAGGCCATTATAACCTGTATGACTAACTCAGTACAGTTCAGGCCATTATAACCTGTATGACTAACTCAGTACAGTTCAGGCCATTATAACCTGTATGACTAACTCAGTACAGTTCAGACCATTATAACCTGTATGACTAACTCAGTACAGTTCAGACCATTATAACCTGTATGACTAACTCAGTACAGTTCAGGCCATTATAACCTGTATGACGAACTCAGTACAGTTCAGGCCATTATAACCTGTATGACGAACTCAGTACAGTTCAGACCATTATAACCTGTATGACTAACTAGTACAGTTCAGACCATTATAACCTGTATGACTAACTCAGTACAGTTCAGACCATTATAACCTGTATGACTAACTAGTACAGTTCAGACCATTATAACCTGTATGACTAACTCAGTACAGTTCAGACCATTATAACCTGTATGACTAACTCAGTACAGTTCAGACCATTATAACCTGTATGACTAACTCAGTACAGTTCAGACCATTATAACCTGTATGACTAACTCAGTACAGTTCAGACCATTATAACCTGTATGACTAACTCAGTACAGTTCAGACCATTATAACCTGTATGACTAACTCAGTATAGTTCAGACCATTATAACCTGTATGACTAACTCAGTACAGTTCAGGCCATTATAACCTGTATGACTAACTCAGTACAGTTCAGACCATTATAACCTGTATGACTAACTCAGTACAGTTCAGGCCATTATAACCTGTATGACTAACTCAGTACAGTTCTAACTCTTCTTCTTCTCTTTTATTCCCCTTCATCCCCTTTACCTCAGGTGCGAAGTGGAGAACCGTTACCAAGGCAACCCTCTGAAAGGAACGTGTTACTGTAAGTGGAACTACAATCTGCCTTCAGAGTAGAACATCGCGCTGAGGCGGAGTCCTTCAGAGTAGAACATCGCACTGAGACCGAGTCCTTCAGAGTAGAACATCGCGCTGAGGGGGAGTCCTTCAGAGTAGAACATCACACTGAGGGGGAGTCCTTCAGAGTAGAACATCGCGCTGAGGGGGAGTCCTTCAGAGTAGAACATCGCGCTGAGGGGGAGTCCTTCAGAGTAGAACATCACACTGAGGCGGAGTCCTTCAGAGTAGAACATCGCGCTGAGGCGGAGTCCTTCAGAGTAGAACATCGCGCTGAGGGGGAGTCCTTCAGAGTAGAACATCGCGCTGAGGGGGAGTCCTTCAGAGTAGAACATCACGCTGAGGCGGAGTCCTTCAGAGTAGAACATCGCGCTGAGGGGGAGTCCTTCAGAGTAGAACATCACACTGAGGCGGAGTCCTTCAGAGTAGAACATCGCGCTGAGGCGGAGTCCTTCAGAGTAGAACATCGCACTGAGACCGAGTCCTTCAGAGTAGAACATCGCGCTGAGGGGGAGTCCTTCAGAGTAGAACATCACACTGAGGCGGAGTCCTTCAGAGTAGAACATCGCGCTGAGGCGGAGTCCTTCAGAGTAGAACATCGCGCTGAGGGGGAGTCCTTCAGAGTAGAACATCGCGCTGAGGGGGAGTCCTTCAGAGTAGAACATCACGCTGAGGCGGAGTCCTTCAGAGTAGAACATCGCGCTGAGGGGGAGTCCTTCAGAGTAGAACATCACACTGAGGCGGAGTCCTTCAGAGTAGAACATCGCACTGAGGCGGAGTCCTTCAGAGTAGAACATCATACTGAGGCGGAGTCCTTCAGAGTAGAACATCACACTGAGGCGGAGTCCTTCAGAGTAGAACATCGCACTGAGGCGGAGTCCTTCAGAGTAGAACATCGCACTGAGGGGGAGTCCTTCAGAGTAGAACATCACACTGAGGCAGAGTCCCTCAGAGTAGAACATCGCACTGAGGCGGAGTCCTTCAGAGTAGAACCTCACACTGAGGCGGAGTCCCTCAGAGTAGAACATCGCACTGAGGCGGAGTCCTTCAGAGTAGAACATCGCACTGAGGCGGAGTCCTTCAGAGTAGAACATCGCGCTAGGGCGGAGTCCTTCAGAGTAGAACATCGCGCTGAGGCGGAGTCCTTCAGAGTAGAACATCGCACTGAGGCGGAGTCCTTCAGAGTAGAACATCGCACTGAGGGGGAGTCCTTCAGAGTAGAACATCACACTGAGGCAGAGTCCCTCAGAGTAGAACATCGCACTGAGGCGGAGTCCTTCAGAGTAGAACATCACACTGAGGCGGAGTCCCTCAGAGTAGAACATCGCACTGAGGCGGAGTCCTTCAGAGTAGAACATCGCGCTGAGGCGGAGTCCTTCAGAGTAGAACATCGCGCTGAGGCGGAGTCCTTCAGAGTATAACATCGCGCTGAGGCGGAGTCCTTCAGAGTAGAACATCACACTGAGGCGGAGTCCTTCAGAGTAGAACATCACACTGAGGCAGAGTCCTTCAGAGTAGAACATCTTTCTCTCTCCTCTTTCCCCTCATATTTCTCCCTAGAGGGAGGATGTAGATCAATTGAATAGCTGGTTTTGTGGGTTTGGGATTGTTTGTGAAATCAGGATCACTGTTCTTTAACTCGCTGTCATAGGGATCCTTCTCTCAGGGACAGGACAAGTTCAGTTTTCACCACATAATTAAATATAGTTATATACCTATATACTATACATTATGTGGGTTGTGTCCCAAATAGTAACCCTGTTCCGTATTTTGTGCACTACTTTAGACCAGGTACCATAGTGCACTACTTTAGACCAGGTACCATAGTGCACTACTTTAGACCAAAGCCTTGTGGGCCCTGGGGTGCCATTTGGGATGCAGATTTGTATCACTATGGTGTTAATGAGACTCTTAACCAAGTCCACGAGACTCTTAACCAAGTCCATGAGACTCTTAACCAAGTCCATGAGGCTCTTAACCAAGTCCATGAGGCTCTTAACCAAGTCCATGAGACTCTTAACCAAGTCCATGAGACTCTTAACCAAGTCCATGAGACTCTTAACCAAGTCCATAAGGCTCTTAACCAAGTCCATGAGACTCTTAACCAAGTCCATGAGACTCTTAACCAAGTCCATGAGACTCTTAACCAAGTCCATAAGGCTCTTAACCAAGTCCATGAGACTCTTAACCAAGTCCACGAGACTCTTAACCAAGTCCACGAGACTCTTAACCAAGTCCACGAGACTCTTAACCAAGTCCACGAGACTCTTAACCAAGTCCACGAGACTCTTAACCAAGTCCACGAGACTCTTAACCAAGTCCACGAGACTCTTAACCAAGTCCATGAGGCTCTTAACCAAGTCCATGAGACTCTTAACCAAGTCCACGAGGCTCTTAACCAAGTCCATGAGACTCTTAACCAAGTCCATGAGGCTCTTAACCAAGTCCATTAGACTCTTAACCAAGTCCATGAGACTCTTAACCAAGTGAGCAGCAAACATATTATGTTGTTATAACTGAACTACGCCACATTTCAACCTCCTATTCATTATCTCCTGCACCAAACCAGTGCCTTTGGAAAGTATTCAGACCCCTTGACTTTTTCCACATTACGTTACATTACAGCCTTATTCTAAAATTGAGTAAATTGTTTTTTTCCCCTCATCAATCTACACACAATAACCCATAATGATGAAGCATAAACAGATTTTTAGAGTTTTTTGCCTGAAAATTAAACCTGAAATATCACATTTACATAAGTATTTCCGACCCTTTACTCAGTACTTTTGTTGAAGCACCTTTGGCAGCGATTACAGCCTAGAGTCTTCTTGGGTATGATGCTACAAGCTTGGCACACCTGTATTTGGGGAGTTCCTCCCATTCTTCTCTGCAGATCCTCTCAAGCTCTGTCAGGTTGGATGGGTAGCGTCACTGCACAGCTATTTTCAGGTCTCTCCAGAGATGTTCGATTGGGTTCAAGTCCGGGCTCTGGCTGGGCCACTCAAGGACATTCAGAGACTTGTCCCGAAGCCACTCCTGCGTCGTCTTGGCTGTGTTCTTAGGGTCATTGTCCTGTTGGAAGGTAAACCTTCACCCCAGTCTGAGGTCCTGAGCGCTCTGGAGCAGGTTTTCATCAAGGATCTCTCTGTACTTTGTTCCGTTCATGTTTGCCTCGATCCTGACTAGTCTCCCTGCCGCTGAAGAACATCCCCACAGCATGATGCTGCCACCACCATGCTTCACCGTAGGGATGGTGCCAGGTTTCCTCCAGACGTGATGCTTGGCATTCAGGCCAAAGAGTCCAATCTTGGTTTCTTCAGACCAGAGAATCTTGTTTCTCATGGTCTGAGAGTCTTTAGGTGCCTTTTGACAAACCCCAAGCGGGCTGTCATGTGCCTTTTACTGAGGAGTGGCTTCCGTCTGGCCCCTCTACCATAAAGGCCTGATTGGTGGAGTGCTGCAGAGATGGTTGTCCTTCTGGAAGGTTCTCCCATCTCCACAAAGGAACTCTAGAGCTCTGTTAGTGACCATTGGGTTCTTGGTCACCTCCCTGACCAAGGCCCTTCTCCCCCGATTGCTCAGTTTGGCCGGGCGGCCAGCTCTAGGAAGAGTCTTGCTGGTTCTAAACTTCTTCCATTTAAGAATGATGGAGGCGACTGTGTTTTTGGGGCCTTCAATGCTGCAGAAATGATTTGGTACCCTTCCCCAGATCTGTGCCTTGACACAATCCTTTCTCGGAGCTCTACGGACAATTCCTTCAACCTCATGGCTTGATTTTTGCTCTGACATGCACTTTCAACTGTGGGATCTTATATAGACAGGTGTGCCTTTCCAAATCATGTCCAATCAATTGAATTTACCACAGGTGGACTCCAAGATGATCAATGGAAACAGGATGCACCTGAGCTCAATTTTGAGTCTCATAGCAAAGGGTTTGAATACTTATGTAAATGGAAAGGGAATCTGAAGTCTGAATATGTAAATAAGGTATTGCTGTTTTTATTATATTTTTATAAATTAGCAACATTTCTAAAAACCTGTTTTTGCTTTCTCATTATGGGGTATTGTGTGTAAATTGCTAAGGATTTGTATTTATTTAATCCATTTTAGAATATGGCTGTAACGTAAAAAAAGGTGGAAAAGGTCTAGGGGTCTGAATACTTTCCGAAGGCACTGTATGTGAAAACAGCACGTTTCTATGATCTGTGGCTAAAAAGATGTGAAGAAATGTCCTAAAAAATGCTTAGGATTAAAAGTATGAAAAATGGTGATTTTCAAAACCTGCAACGAGTTTCTAGCCAGAGGGATTTTTATAGCTCCTCAAGTCACCGCGAATCTCAGTGTTTGTTGTGTAAAACATTTATATTGTTTTTCTACAAAACTACAAATTAGTGGATTATCCAGCCACCCGTTGCTGACAGGTGTATAACATTGAGCACACAGCCATGCAATCTCCATAGACAAACATTGGCAGTAGAATGGCCTTACTGAAGAGCTCAGTGACTTTCAACGTGGCACCGTCATAGGATGCCACCTTTCCAACAAGTCATTTCGTCAAATTTCTGCCCTGCTAGAGCTGCCCCGGTCAACTCTAAGTGCTGTTATTGGGAAGTGGAAATGTCTAGGAGCAAAAACGGCTCAGCCGTGAAGTGGTAGGCCACACAAGCGCACAGAATGGGAGTACTGAAGCACGTAACGCATAAAAATGGTCTGTCCTCGGTTGCAACACTCACTACTGAGTTCCAAACTGCCTCTGGAAGCAATGTCAGCACAATAACTGTTCGTCGGGAGCTTTATGAAATGGGTTTCCATGGCCGAGCAGCCGCACACAAGCCTAAGATCACCATGTGCAATGCCAAGCGTCGGCTGGAGTGGTGTAAAGCTTGCCACCATTGGACTCTGGAGCAGTGGAAACGTGTTCTCTGGAGTGATGAATGACATTCTAGACGATTCTGTGCTTCCAACTTTGTGGCAACAGTTTGGGGAAGGCCCTTTCCTGTTTCAGCATGACAATGCCCACGTGCACAAACCATACAGAAATGGTTTGTCGAGATCGGTGTGGAAGAGCTTGAGAGCCCTGACCTCAACCCCATCGAACACCTTTGGGATGAATTGGAACACAGACTGCGAGCCAGGCCTAATCGCCAAACATCAGTGCCCGACCTCACTAATGCTCTTGTGGCTGAATGGAAGCAAGTCCCCGCAGCAATGTTCCAACATCTAGTGAAAAGCCTTCCCAGAAGAGTGGAGGCTGTTATAGCAGCAAAGGGGGGACCAACGCCATATTAATGCCCATGATTTTGGAATGAGATGTTGGACGAGCAGGTGTCCACATACTTCTGGTCATGTAGTGGATGTAGACACTGGTTTGGTTTGTAGATGATGAATAGTGGGGGAGTTTCCCTTTCACAGCAATCATCCACAACCTTCAGTAAGTTGATGTTGAAACGGACATCCTGTAGCGCGTTGGGCCAGTAACGATTAGTGCTTTGGGCCAGTAACCCAAAGGTCACTGGTTCCAATCCCCGGGCCAACAATATTTTGATGTGTCCTTGAGCAAGGCACTTAACCCTAATTAATTAATTAACAGAGGCGTGAACCAACTACAGTGAGGGAAAAAAGTATTTGATCCCCTGCCGATTTTGTACGTTTGCCCACTGACAAAGACATGATCAGTCTATAATTTTAATGGTAGGTTTATTTGAACAGCGAGAGACAGAATAACAACAAAAAAATCCAGAAAAACGCATGTCAATAATATTATAAATTGATTTGCATTTTAATGAGGGAAATAAGTATCTGACCCCTCTGCAAAACATGACTTAGTACTTGGTGGCAAAACCCTTGTTGGCAATCACAGAGGTCAGACGTTTCTTGTAGTTGGCCACCAGGTTTGCACACATCTCAGGAGGGATTTTGTCCCACTCCACTTTGCAGATCTTCTCCAAGTCATTAAGGTTTCGAGGCTGACGTTTGGCAACTCGAACCTTCAGCTCCCTCCACAGATTTTCTATGGGATTAAGGTCTGGAGACTGGCTAGGCCACTCCAGGACCTTAATGTGCTTCTTCTTGAGCCACTCCTTTGTTGCCTTGGCCGTGTGTTTTGGGTCATTGTCATGCTGGAATACCCATCCACGACCCATTTTCAATGCTCTGGCTGAGGGAAGGAGGTTCTCACGCAAGATTTGACGGTACATGGCCCCGTCCATCGTCCCTTTGATGCGGTGAAGTTGTCCTGTCCCCTTAGCAGAAAAACACCCCCAAAGCATAATGTTTCCACCTCCATTTTTGACGGTGGGGATGGTGTTCTTGGGGTCATAGGCAGCATTCCACCTCCTCCAAACACGGCGAAACACGGCGAGTTGAGTTGATGCCAAAGAGCTCGATTTTGGTCTCATCTGACCACAACGCTTTCACCCAGTTCTCCTCTGAATCATTCAGATGTTCATTGGCAAACTTCAGACGGGCATGTATATGTGCTTTCTTGAGCAGGGGGACCTTGCGGGCGCTGCAGGATTTCAGTCCTTCATGGCGTAGTGTGTTACCAATTGTTTTCTTGGTGACTATGGTCCCAGCTGCTTTGAGATCATTGACAAGATCCTCCCCTGTAGTTCTGGGCTGATTCCTCAATCTGATTGATTGATTGCTTCTGTGGACAGGTCTTTTATACAGGTAACAAGCTGAGATTTGGAGCACTCCCTTTAAGAGTGTGCTCGTAATCTCAGCTCGTTACCTGTATAAAAGACACCTGGGAGCCAGAAATCTTTCTGATTGAGAAGGGGTCAAATATTTATTTCCATCATTTAAAATGCAAATCAATTTATAACATTTTTGACATGCGTTTTTCAGGATTTTGTTGTTATTCTGTCTCTCACTGTTCAAATAAACCTACCATTATAATTATAGAATGATCATTTATTTGTCAGTGGACAAACGTACAAAATCAGCATTGGATCAAATACTTTTTTCCCTCACTGTATCTATGAAGAGGAGTGAACCAACTATCTATGAAGAGGCGTGAACCAACTATGTAAAAAGCACTCAAGAAATTTGAAAATCACTGTTTTTAAAAGGTTCTAACTTTTGATGATGTCATTGGGTAGAACTTTAATGAATAGAGGTTGAAAAGTGGTGGAGTTGCCCTTTAATGCGGACTATTTATTTAGTTGTAATATTGATGGTCAATATGATAACCATAGTCACTATAGTCATATTGATAAAGGTCAATATGATAACCATAGTCACTATAGTCATATTGATAAAGGTCAATATGATAACCATAGTCACTATAGTCATATTGATAAAGGTCAATATGATAACCATAGTCACTATAGTCATATTGATAAAGGTCAATATGATAACCATAGTCACTATAGTCATATTGATAAAGGTCAATATGATAACCATAGTCACTATAGTCATATTGATAAAGGTCAATATGATAACCATAGTCACTATAGTCATATTGATAAAGGTCAATATGATAACCATAGTCATTATAGTCATATTGATAAAGGTCAATATGATAACCATAGTCACTATAGTCATATTGATAAAGGTCAATATGATAACCATAGTCACTATAGTCATATTGATAAAGGTCAATATGATAACCATAGTCATTATAGTCATATTGATGGTCAATATGATAACCATAGTCATTATAGTCATATTGATGGTCAATATGATAACCATAGACACTATAGTCATATTGATGGTCAATATGATAACCATAGTCACTATAGTCATATTGATGGTCAATATGATAACCATAGACACTATAGTCATATTGATGGTCAATATGATAACCATAGTCACTATAGTCATATTGATGGTCAATATGATAACCATAGACACTATAGTCATATTGATGGTCAATATGATAACCATAGTCACTATAGTCATATTGATGGTCAATATGATAACCATAGTCACTATAGTCATACTGTCACATGTCTGTTCTAATGAGTGTATCTCCCCACCAGACACCCTGTTGATAGACTACCAGTTCACCTTCAGTCTGTCTCAGGAGGACGACCGCTACTACACCGCCATCAACTTTGTAGCCACGCCCGAGGAGGTAGGACCACACCCATACTGCCAGGGTAGAAGGTCAGGGGTCAGGCCATGCGCGAGGAAGTTGGTTTCATGGTTAAGGTCAGATCATCATGGAAAAAGTCTAATATGAACAGTGAACAGAATTTATCTCCCCTCCCCTCCTCTCCTCTCCTCTCCTCTCCTCTCCTCTCCTCTCCTCTCCTCTCCTCTCCTCTCCTCTCCTCTCCTCTCCTCTCCTCTCCTCTCCTCTCCTCTCCTCTCCTCTCCTCTCCTCTCCCTCTCCTCCACAGCAGAATCGTGATCTGGTTGTTTTCATTAACGCCTCCAAGAACTTCAACCTCAACATCACCTGGGCCGCCAGTTTCACAGGTAACGCACCTTAACACTCCTCCACAGGTAACACCTTAACACACCTCTACAGTTAACACACCTCCACAGGTAACACACCTCTACAGGTAACACACCTCTACAGGTAACACACCTCTACAGGTAACACACCTCTACAGTTAACACACCTCTACAGGTAACACACCTCTACAGGTAACACACCTCTACAGTTAACACACCTCTACAGTTAACACACCTCTACAGGTAACACACCTCTACAGTTAACACACC
Source organism: Coregonus lavaretus (assembly GCF_964263955.1). NCBI lineage: Eukaryota > Metazoa > Chordata > Actinopteri > Salmoniformes > Salmonidae > Coregonus > Coregonus lavaretus. The sequence goes on from NC_140005.1 coordinate 1,555,880, forward strand.
TCTACAGTTAACACACCTCTACAGGTAACACACCTCTACAGGTAACACACCTCTACAGTTAACACACCTCTACAGGTAACACACCTCTACAGGTAACACACCTCTACAGGTAACACACCTCCACAGTTAACACACCTTACCACACCTCCACAGGTAACACACCTTACCACACCTCTACAGGTAACACACCTTACCACTCCTCCACAGGTAACACACCTTACCACAACTTCACAGGTAACACACTTTCACGGGTAACAGAACTGATTCTTACTCTGAACGATGCTATATTTAGAGCCACATTCCTGTAAAGCTTAGAGAGGATCTCATGTTAAATACTGTTGAAGTAATATGGCTACAGGTTCATCTGCCTCACCTAAAGCCCATTCTGGTGGGAAGCTGCTATAGACCACCAAGTGCTAACAGTCAGTATCTGGATAACATGTGTGAAATGCTTGATAATGTATGTGATATCAACAGAGAAGTATATATTTCTGGGTGATTTAAATATTGACTGGCTCTCATCAAGCTGCCCACTCAAGAAAAAACTTCAAACTGTAACCAGTGCCTGCAACCTGGTTCAGGTTATCAGTCAACCTACCAAGGTGGTTACAAACAGCACAGGAATGGAATCATCAACATGTATTGATCACATCTTTACTAATGCTGCATAGATTTGTTTGAAAGCAGGATCCAGATCCATAGGATGTAGTGATCACAGTATATCGTAGCCATATCTAGGAAAACCAAAGTTCCAAAGGCTGGTCCTAATATAGTGTATAAGAGGTCATACAATACGTTTTGTAGTGATTCCTATGTTGTTGATGTAAATAATATTTGTTGGTCCGTGGTGTGTAATGAGGAGCAACCAGACGCTGCACTTCACACATTTATGAAATTGCTTATTCCAGTTACTAATAAACATGCACTCATTAAGAAAATGACTGTAAAAACTGTTAAATCGCCGTGGATTGATGAGGAATTGAAAAATGGTATGGTTGAGAGGGATGAGGCAAAAGGAATGGCAAATAGGTCTGGCTGCACAACCGATTGGCAAACGTACTGCAAATTGAGAAATCATGTGACTAAACTGAATAAAAAGAAGAAGAAACTCCACTATGAAACAAAGATAAATGACATAAAGAATGATAGTAAAAAGCTTTGAAGCACCTTAAATTACATTTTGGGCAAAAAGGTGAATTCCGCTCTGTTATTCATTGAATCAGATGGCTCATTCATCACAAAACCCACTGATATTGCCAACTACTTTAATGATTTTTTCATTGGGAAGATTAGCATACTTAGGCATGATATGCCAGCAACAAATACCGAACCTACACATCCAAGTATAACTGACAAAATTATGAAAGACCGGCATTGTCATTTGGAATTCCGTAAAGTGAGTGTGGAAGCGGTGAAAACATTATTGCTGTCTATCAACAATGACAAGCCACTGGGGTCTGACAACTTGGATGGAACATTTCTGAGGATAATAATGGACGATATTGCCACTACTATTTGCCATATTTTCAATTTAAGCCTACTAGAAAGTGTGTGTCCTCAGGCCTGGAGGGAAGCAAAAGTCATTCCGTTACCCAAGAATAGTAAAGCCCCCTTTACTGGCTCAAATAGCCGACCAATCAGCCTGTTACCAACCCTTAGTAAACTATTGGAAAAAATGGTGTTTGACCAGATAAAATGCTATTTTACAATAAACAAATTATCAACAGACTTTCAGCACACTTATAGGGAAGGACATTCAACAAGCACAGCACTTACACAAATGACTGATGATTGGCTGAGAGAAATCGATGATAAAAATATTGTGGGGGCTGTTTTGTTAGACTTCAGTGCGGCTTTTGAAATTATCAATCATAGTCTGCTGCTGGAAAAACGTGTGTTATGGCTTTACACCCCCTTCTATAATGTGGATAAAGAGTTACCTGTCTAACAGAACACAGAGGGTGTTCTTTAATGGAAGCCTCTCCAACATAATCCAGGTAGAATCAGGAATTCCCCAGGGCAGCTATTTTTCAATCTTTACTAACGACATGCCACTGGCTCTGAGTAAAGCCAGTGTGTCTATGTATGCGGATGACTCAACACTATACACGTCAGCTACTACAGTGACTGAAATGACTGCAATACTTAACAAAGAGCTGCAGTTAGTTTCAGAATGGGTGGCAAGGAATAAGTTAGTCCTAAATATTTCCAAAACTAAAAGCATTGTATTTGGGACAAATCATTCACTAAAACCCTAAACCTCAACTACATCTCGGAATGATAAATGTGGAAATTGAGCAAGTTGAGGAGACTAAACTGCTTGGAGTAACCCTGGATTGTAAACTGTCATGGTCAAAACATATTGATACAACAGTAGCTAAGATGGGGAGAAGTCTGTCCATAATAAAGCGCTGCTCTGCCTTCTTAACAGCACTATCAACAAGGCAGGTCCTACAGGCCCTAGTTTTGTTGCACCTGGACTACTGTTCAGTCGTGTGGTCAGGTGGCACAAAGAGGGACTTGGGAAAATTACAGTTGGCTCAGAACAGGGCAGCACGGCTGGCCCTTAAAAGTACACGGAGAGCTAACATTAATGATATGCATGTCAATCTCTCCTGGCTCAATGTAGAGGAGAGATTGACATCATCACTACTTGTCTTTGCGAGAGGTGTTGACATGCTGAATGAACCGAGCTGTCTGTTTAAATTACTAGCACACAGCTCAGACACCCATGCATACCCCACAAGACATGCCACCAGAGGTCTCTTCACAGTCCCCAAGTCCAGAACAGACTATGGGAGGCGAACAGTACTACATAGAGCCATGACTACATGGAACTCTATTCCACATCAGGTAACTGGTGCAAGCAGTAGAATCAGATTTAAAAAACAGATACAAATACACTTTATTGAACAGCGGGGACTGTGAAGACACACACAGACACAACATGATAACACATGCACTCTACACACATGGATTTTGTGTTGTAGATATGTGATAGTAGAGTAGTGGCCTGAGGGCACACACCTAATATGTTGTGAAATGTAATGTTGTGATATTTTTAATTGTATATAACTGCCTTAATGTTGCTGGACCCCAGGAAGAGTAGCTGCTGCCTTGGCAGGAACTAATGGGGATCCATAATAAACCCCAGGAAGAGTAGCTGCTGCCTTGGCAGGAACTAATGGGGATCCATAATAAACCCCAGGAAGAGTAGCTGCTGCCTTGGCAGGAACTAATGGGGATCCATAATAAACCCCAGGAAGAGTAGCTGCTGCCTTGACAGGAACTAATGGGGATCCATAATAAACCCCAGGAAGAGTAGCTGCTGCCTTGGCAGGAACTAATGGGGATCCATAATAAACCCCAGGAAGAGTAGCTGCTGCCTTGGCAGGAACTAATGGGGATCCATAATAAACCCCAGGAAGAGTAGCTGCTGCCTTGGCAGGAACTAATGGGGATCCATAATAAACCCCAGGAAGAGTAGCTGCTGCCTTGACAGGAACTAATGGGGATCCATAATAAACCCCAGGAAGAGTAGCTGCTGCCTTGACAGGAACTAATGGGGATCCATAATAAAC
>NC_140005.1:1564460-1644561 GCF_964263955.1 Coregonus lavaretus
CAGCTGTCCCCTTCATACTGTCCTGGTCAAGTCAGCTGTCCCCTTCATACTGTCCTGGTCAAGTCAGCTGTCCCCTTCATACTGTCCTGGTCAAGTCAGCTGTCCCCTTCATACTGTCCTGGTCAAGTCATTATCTTCCATCCTACTTTCGGGAGGTTTTTAATACGTTTTAAAGAGAGGAGAAATATTTGCTCTTGTGTCTGACATACGCTGGTGGCTTTGATTGACAGGTCCTTTTATGGGGGTGTGCGTGTGAGTTCGCTGATTCTCTCTATAGGCGTACTGTATATGTCCACTCAGAAAGTTTCTGGATAAGAATCAAATTCTCCTGTCATGACTTAATCTGTGTGCGTGAGACTGGGAATGTGCGCCTGCAAGCGTGTGTTTGTGTGTGTTTGTGTGTTTGTGTGTGTGTGTGTGTGTGTGTGTGTGTGTGTGTGTGTGTGTGTAAGCACTCTCCCTCATTCTCTGCTGTGTGTTTCACAGCCTGCTGCCGGTCTGTCTGTCTGCTCTGCCCCCCCCCCCCCCCCCCCCCCAAGACAACTTTCTGTTCTCTTCCTCTTCTGGAAGTGGTTTGGCTGCCCCCCCCCCCCCCTCGTTCCCCTTCCTCTACCCTGACTGCTTTCGACTGGGCTGCTCCTCGTCCTGCCCAGTGTAGTCCCAGTGTTGGGCTGAGCTTCCAGCCCGCTGCAACCAGAGGAGAGACCTACAGGCTAGGCTAGCCCCGAGGCCAGAGGCCAGAGGAGAGACCTACAGGCTAGGCTAGCCCCGAGGCCAGAGGAGAGACCTACAGGCTAGGCTAGCCCCGAGGCCAGAGGAGAGACCTACAGGCTAGAATAGCCCCGAGGCCAGAGGAGAGACCTACAGGCTAGAATAGCCCCGAGGCCAGAGGAGAGACCTACAGGCTAGGCTAGCCCCGAGGCCAGAGGAGAGACCTACAGGCTAGGCTAGCCCCGAGGCCAGAGGAGAGACCTACAGGCTAGAATAGCCCCGAGGCCAGAGGAGAGACCTACAGGCTAGGCTAGCCCCGAGGCCAGAGGAGAGACCTACAGGCTAGAATAGCCCCGAGGCCAGAGAAGAGACCTACAGGCTAGGCTAGCCCCGAGGCCAGAGGAGAGACCTACAGGCTAGGCTAGCCCCGAGGCCAGAGGAGAGACCTACAGGCTAGAATAGCCCCGAGGCCAGAGGAGAGTCCTACAGGCTAGAATAGCCCAGAGGCCAGAGGAGAGACCTACAGGCTAGAATAGCCCCGAGGCCAGAGGAGAGACCTACAGGCTAGAATAGCCCCGAGGCCAGAGGAGAGACCTACAGGCTAGAATAGCCCCGAGGCCAGAGGAGAGTCCTACAGGCTAGAATAGCCCCGAGGCCAGAGGAGAGTCCTACAGGCTAGAATAGCCCAGAGGCCAGAGGAGAGACCTACAGGCTAGAATAGCCCCGAGGCCAGAGGAGAGACCTACAGGCTAGAATAGCCCCGACGCCAGAGGAGAGACCTACAGGCTAGAATAGCCCCGAGGCCAGAGGAGAGTCCTACAGGCTAGAATAGCCCCGAGGCCAGAGGAGAGTCCTACAGGCTAGAATAGCCCCGAGGCCAGAGGAGAGTCCTACAGGCTAGAATAGCCCCGAGGCCAGAGGAGAGTCCTACAGGCTAGAATAGCCCCGAGGCCAGAGGAGAGACCTACAGGCTAGAATAGCCCCGAGGCCAGAGAGACCTACAGGCTAGAATAGCCCCGAGGCCAGAGGAGAGACCTACAGGCTAGGCTAGCCCCGAGGCCAGAGGAGAGACCTACAGGCTAGGCTAGCCCCGAGGCCAGAGGAGAGACCTACAGGCTAGAATAGCCCCGAGGCCAGAGGAGAGACCTACAGGCTAGAATAGTGTGTTTTTTTGCGTGTAGTGGTGGTGGGTAGTGGCGATAGTGGTGGTGGGTAGTGGCGATAGTGGTGGTGGGTAGTGGCGATAGTGGTGGTGGGTAGTGGCGATAGTGGTGGTGGGTAGTGGCGATAGTGGTGGTGGTGGGTAGTGGCGATAGTGGTGGTGGGTAGTGGCGATAGTGGTGGTGGGTAGTGGCGATAGTGGTGGTGGGTAGTGGCGATAGTGGTGGTGGGTAGTGGCGATAGTGGTGGTGGGTAGTGGCGATAGTGGTGGTGGGTAGTGGCGATAGTGGTGGTGGGTAGTGGCGATAGTGGTGGTGGGTAGTGGCGATAGTGGTGGTGGGTAGTGGCGATAGTGGTGGTGGGTAGTGGCGATAGTGGTGGTGGGTAGTGGCGATAGTGGTGGTGGGTAGTGGCGATAGTGGTGGTGGTGGGTAGTGGCGATAGTGGTGGTGGTGGGTAGTGGCGATAGTGGTGTGTAATGGTGGTGGGTAGTGGCGATAGTGTTGTGGTGGTGTGTAGTGGCGATAGTGGTGGTCGATAGTGGTGGTGGTGGGTAGTGGCGATAGTGGTGGTGGTGGGTAGTGGCGATAGTGGTGGTGGTGGGTAGTGGCGATAGTGGTGGTGGGTAGTGGCGATAGTGGTGGTGGGTAGTGGCGATAGTGGTGGTGGGTAGTGGCGATAGTGGTGGTGGGTAGTGGCGATAGTGGTGGTGGGTAGTGGCGATAGTGGTGGTGGTGGGTAGTGGCGATAGTGGTGTGTAATGGTGGTGGGTAGTGGCGATAGTGTTGTGGTGGTGTGTAGTGGCGATAGTGGTGGTCGATAGTGGTGGTGGTGGGTAGTGGCGATAGTGGTGGTGGTGGGTAGTGGCGATAGTGTTGTGGTGGTGGGTAGTGGCGATAGTGTTGTGGTGGTGGGTAGTGGCGATAGTGGTGGTGGGTAGTGGCGATAGTGTTGTGGTGGTGGGTAGTGGCGATAGTGGTGTGTAATGGTGGTGGGTAGTGGCGATAGTGTTGTGGTGGTGGGTAGTGGCGATAGTGGTGTGTAATGGTGGTGGGTAGTGGCGATAGTGTTGTGGTGGTGTGTAGTGGCAGTGAGCTGGGTGTTTGGTGTGTGTCTGCAGAGCAGAGCAGTACTTGTGTTAAAAAGTCCTTCATAAACAGCACCATTAAAGTTCTATGGGCATAATGGAAAGTTAAGTTGAAACACATGGTGCTTGGAGAGAGAAACGTAGTGAGAGAGGGGGAGGAAGAAGAGGTAGGGAGAGAGGGGGAGGAAGAAGAGGTAGGGAGAGAGAGGGAGGAAGAAGAGGTAGGGAGAGAGGGGGAGGAAGAAGAGGTAGGGAGAGAGGGGGAGGAAGAAGAGGTAGGGAGAGAGAGGGAGGAAGAAGAGGTAGGGAGAGAGAGAGGGGGAGGAAGAAGAGGTAGGGAGAGAGAGGGGGAGGAAGAAGAGGTAGGGAGAGAGAGGGGGAGGAAGAAGAGGTAGGGAGAGAGAGGGGGAGGAAGAAGAGGTAGGGAGAGAGAGGGGGAGGAAGAAGAGGTAGGGAGAGAGAGGGGGAGGAAGAAGAGGTAGGAAGAAGAGGTAGGGAGAGAGAGAGGGGGAGGAAGAAGAGGTAGGGAGAGAGAGGGAGAGACCAAGGGAGAGGGAGAGGGGGAGGAAGAAGAGGTAGGGAGAGAGAGAGGGGAGGAAGAAGAGGTAGGGAGAGAGAGAGGGGAGGAAGAAGAGGTAGGGAGAGAGAGAGGGGAGGAAGAAGAGGTAGGGAGAGAGAGAGGGGAGGAAGAAGAGGTAGGGAGAGAGAGAGGGGAGGAAGAAGAGGTAGGGAGAGAGAGAGGGGAGGAAGAAGAGGTAGGGAGAGAGAGAGGGGAGGAAGAAGAGGTAGGGAGAGAGAGGGAGAGACCAAGGGAGAGAGAGGGGGAGGAAGAAGAGAGGAGGTAGAGAGAGGGGGAGGAAGAAGAGAGGAGGTAGAGAGAGAGGGAGAGAGAGGGGTAGAGAGAGAGAGGTAGAGACCAAGGGAGAGAGAGGGGTAAAGAGAGAGAGGGAGAGACCAAGGGAGAGAGAGGGGTAGAGAGAGACTGAGGGATAGTCTGAGGGAGAGAGAGAGATTTGTGACCTGTTGCCACAAGAAAAGGGCAACCAGTGAAGAACAAACACCATTGTAAATACAACCCATATTTATGTTGATTTATTTTCACTTTTGTCCATTAACTATTTCACATCGTTACAACACTGTATATAGACATATGACATTTGATTTGTCTCTATTCCTTTGGAACTTTTGTGTAATGTTTACTGTTAATTTATTGTTAATTTCACTTTTGTTTATTATCTATTTCACTTGCTTTGGCAATGCCTATGTAACACTTTCGTATCTGCGGTGAAAGGTGACAGAGCTAGAGAGGTGTGTCAGACCATGAGACATCCCGAAAATCGGTCTTCTCACAAAATCGTCTGTAGCGTCCAAACCATTATGACCCCTCTATGGAAAGATGATGCTCTCACGAACGGGATGGTGGTCTCCGTTTTGCTCTACGAACCCCACAGGCGTCTTGGGACTCGTCTGAAGTCTGTACAGCCGATCTGACAACTTCTGTCTGTAGCGTAAGATCAGTGTGGGCGTCGCACGCCTCTGTGTAAAAGTGAGACTCTCACAAACACGTACACTACCGTTCAAAAGTTTGGGGTCCTTTCAAATAACATAAAATTGATTAGAAATACAGTGTAGACATTGTTAATGTTGTAAATGGCTATTGTAGCTGGGAACGGCTGATTTGTAATGGAATATCTACGTAGGCGTACAGAGGCCCATTATCAGCAACCATCAGTCCTGTGTTCTAATGGCACGTTGTGTTTGCTAATCCAAGTTTATCATTTTAAAAGGCTAATTGATCATTAGAAAACCCTTTTGCAATTATGTTAGCACAGCTGAAAACTGTTGTGCTGATTTAAAGAAGCAATAAAACTGGCCTTCTTGAGACTAGTTGAGTTTCTGGAGCATCAGCAATTGTGGGTAAGATTAGGTAAGGTCAACTGGCAGCTTAATTAAATAGTACCCGCAAAACACCAGTCTCAACGTCAACAGTGACGAGGCGACTCTGGGATGCTGACCTTCAAGGCAGAGTTGCAAAGAAAAAGCCATGGTGCTTTGCGGGTATTATATAATGAAGCTGGGGGACATTCAGACGAGTCTTGTGAGGCCTGTGGACGTCGTAGAGCAAAACAACCGACATGTACACTACCGTTCAAAAGTTTGGGGTCACTTAGAAATGTCCTTGTTTTCGAAAGAAAATAAAACATTTTGGCCCATTTAAAATAACATCAAATTGATCAGAAATACAGTGTAGACATTGTTAACAAACAGATCACCGTCCATTTCGAATCCCACCGTACCTTCTCTGCTATGCAACCCGGTTTCCGAGCTGGTCATGGGTGCACCTCAGCCACGCTCAAGGTCCTAAACGATATTATAACCGCGATCGATAATAGACAGTACTGTGCAGCCGTCTTCATCGACCTGGCCAAGGCTTTCGACTCTGTCAATCACCACATTCTTATTGGCAGACTAAATAGCCTTGGTTTCTCAAATGACTGCCTCGCCTGGTTCACCAACTACTTCTCAGATAGAGTTCAATGTGTCAAATCGGAGGGCCTGTTGTCTGGACCTCTGGCAGTCTCTATGGGGGTGCCACAGGGTTCAATTCTCGGGCCGACACTATTCTCTGTGTATATCAATGATGTCGCTCTTGCTGCTGGTGACTCTCAGATCCACCTCTACGCAGACGACACCATTTTGTATACATCTGGCCCTTCATTGGACACTGTGTTAACAAACCTCCAAACGAGCTTCAATGTCATACAACACTCCTTCCGTAGCCTCCAACTGCTCTTAAACACTAGTAAAACTAAATGCATGCTCTTCAATCGAACGCTGCTTGCACCCACCTGCCCGACTAGAATCACTACTCTCGACGGGTCTGACCTAGAGTATGTGGACAACTACAAATACCTACGTGTCTGGTTAGACTGTAAACTCTCCTTCCAGACTCACATTAAGCATCTCCAATCCAAAGTTAAATCTAGAATTGGCTTCCTATTTCGCAACGAAGCCTCCTTCACTCATGCTGCCAAACATGCCCTCGTAAAACTGACTATCCTACCGATCCTTGACTTCGGCGATGTCATTTACAAAATAGCCTCCAACACTCTACTCAGCAAATTGGATGTAGTCTATCACAGTGCCATCCGTTTTGTCTCCAAAGCCCTATACACTACCCACCACTGTGACCTATACGCTCTTGTTGGCTGGCCCTCACTACATATTCGTCGCCAAACCCACTTGCTCCAGGTCATCTATAAATCACTGCTAGGCAAATCCCCGCCTTATTTTAGCTAATTGGTCACCATAGCAACACCTACCCGTAGTCTGCGCTCCAGCAGGTATATCTCACTGGTCATCCCCAAAGCCAACACCTCCTTTGGCCGCCATTCCTTCCAGTTCTCTGCTGCCAATGACTGGAACAAATTGCAAAAATCTCTGAAGCTGGAGACACTTATCTCCCTCACTAACTTTAAGCATCAGTTGTCACCTTACCGATCACTGCACCTGTACACAGCCCATCTGAAATTAACCCACCCAACTACCTCATCCCCATATTTTTATTTATTTTGCTCTTTTGCACCCCAGTATCTCTATTTGCACATCATCTTCTGCACATCTAGCATTCCAGTGTTAATACTAATTGTAATTATTTTGCACTATAGCCTATTTATTGCCTTACCTCCATAACTTGCTACATTTGCACACACTGTATATATATTTTCTGTTGTATTTTTGACTTTATGTTTTGTTTTACCCCATATGTAACTCTGTGTTGTTGTTTTTATCACACTGCTTTGCTTTATCTTGGCCAGGTCGCAGTTGTAAATGAGAACTTGTTCTCAACTGGCTTACCTGGTTAAATAAAGGTGAAATAAAATAAATAAATAAATGTGTTTGAATGGGCTAATAGCATTAAGGCCAAAAATAATTTGTCATCAAATAATTTGTTGATCTCTCCCCATTTTAGCTACTGTTGCATCAACATGTTTTGACCATAACAGTTTACAATCCAGGGTTACTCCAAGCAGTTTAGTCTCCTCAACTTGTTCAATTTCCACATTATTCATTACAAGATTTAGCTGAAGCCAGTGGCATGTCGTTAGTAAAGATTGAAAAACAGCTGCCCTGGGGAATTCCTGATTCTACCTGGATTATGTTGGAGAGGCTTCCATTAAAGAACACCCTCTGTGTTCTGTTAGACAGGTAACTCTTTATCCACATTATAGCAGGGGGTGTAAAGCAATAACACATACGTTTTTCCAGCAGCAGACTATGATTGATAATGTCAAAAGCCGCACTGAAGTATAACAAAACAGCCCCCACAATCTTTTTATCATCAATTTTTCTCAGCCAATCATCAGTAATTTTTGTATGTGCCGTGCTTGTTGAATGTCCTTCTCTATAAGCATGCTGAAAGTCTGTTGTTCATTTATTTATTGTAAAATAGCATTGTATCTGGTCAAACACAATTTTTTCCAATAGTTTACTAAGGGTTGGTAACATGCTGATTGGTCGGCTATTTGAGCCAGTAAAGGGGGCTTTACTAATCTTGGGTAGCGGAATGACTTTTGCTTCCCTCCAGGTCTGAGGGCACAAGATTGAAGATATGGCAAATAGGAGTGGCAATATCGTCCGCTATTATCCTCAGTAATTTTCCATCCAAGTTGTCAGACCCCGGTGGCTTGTCATTGTTGATAGACAAACATTATTTTTTCACATCATCCACAGTCACTTTACGGAATTCAAAATTATGCTGAACAAAAATATAAATGAAACATTTCAAAGATTTGAGGTGGCTTTTGGTAGAGAAATGAACATTAAATTTTTTGGCAACATCTCTGGTGGACCTTCCCGCAGTCAGCATGCCAATTGCACACTCCCTCAAAACTTGAGACATCTTTGGCATTTTGTTGTGTGACAAAACTGCACATTTTAGAGTGGTGTTTTATTGTCCTCAGCACAAGGTGCACCTGTGTAATGATCATGTTTAATCAGCTTCTTGATATGCCACACCTGTCAGGTGGATGGATTATCTTGGCAAAGGAGGAATGCTCAATAACAGGGATGTTAAACAAATGTGTGCACACAATTTGAGAGAAATATGCTTTTTGTGTTTATGGGAAAATTTCGGGTGTCTTTTTATTTCAGCTCATGAAACATGGGACCAATACTTTACATGTTGCCTTTCTATTTTTGTTCAGTGTACAATGCTTGTCTTTCATAAGTGGATGGGTCACTATTGTCTAGACATGTACACATGTTCATGAAATAAAATCGAAGTCAGTAATCACCCCCAGACACACCTGCTAATTTGATGGGTCATGTAATAATCTGGCCGAAGTGGAGTATTTTGTTAAGACATGTAGCTAGCTAGCTAAGCAATGAACCAGAATCCCAACATAGTGGAGTCTATTGTTTAGACATGTAGCTAGCTAGCTAAACAATGAACCATAATCCCAACATAGTGGAGTCTATTGTTTAGACATGTAGCTAGCTAGCTAAACAATGAACCAGAATCCCAACATAGTGGAGTCTATTGTTTAGACATGTAGCTAGCTAGCTAAACAATGAACCAGAATCCCAACATAGTGGAGTCTATTGTTAAGACATGTAGCTAGCTAGCTAAACAATGAACCAGAATCCCAACATAGTGGAGTCTATTGTTTAGACATGTAGCTAGCTAGCTAAACAATGAACCAGAATCCCAACATATTGGAGTCTATTGTTTAGACATGTAGCTAGCTAGCTAAACAATGAACCAGAATCCCAACATAGTGGAGTCTATTGTTTAGACATGTAGCTAGCTAGCTAAACAATGAACCAGAATCCCAACATAGTGGAGTCTATTGTTTAGACATGTAGCTAGCTAGCTAAACAATGAACCAGAATCCCAACATAGTGGAGTCTATTGTTTAGACATGTAGCTAGCTAGCTAAGCAATGAACCAGAATCCCAACATAGTGGAGTCTATTGTTTAGACATGTAGCTAGCTAGCTAAACAATGAACCGGCATAACCCCAACTCATAGAAACATTGCCATAGCTGTAGTATGAATCTGCAGGTAGCTAAAGCTAACAAACTAGGTTCAATGTTGACTAGCTAACATTAGGCTATAACTAGCAATGCAAATGGTCTTCTGATTCGAATAATATAACTACACAGATCATACACGTAACGTTAGCTAGCGAGCAGCAAGCTAACGTTTGCTAGCTAAATAACAGTATGCTTTAACTTGCAATAAAAACTACTTTCTGACTAAATTAGAAACTTATATCTGGAAAATGTAGCTAGACTCTTGCCCGTATACACGACAGACTGGAACAATTTAACTCAGTTTTGTTTGTAGCTACGTCTTGTTTGGCCAGCGTTGCGTCAAGTCACTCTGGTACACACTGACAGTGGCGTGTGGAAAAAGTAGCCTGTCACTTTTTCCTACTGATCTGTCGATAGCGCCTGCTAAATTCATGGCATCAATGTTGTTGAGAACTTTTGTAGTTTTCGATGGTTAACGTTATATCGTTCAAAAACGGCGCGGTAGAAAGGACTATCTACACATACTGACCAGCTCATGTTATAGACAGAAGCGTGCTACATGGCAGACCAATCCCAACTCATCTCCCGGCGTGTCCAACCCATACATTATCTCAGCCAATCATGGCTGGTGGGAAGGTTCTTGTCTTTTTCCATGGCTAAACCAAGTAGGCTCGTAATTTAACAATTTTATTCGTATTTATGGATGGAATATAGTAAAGATATGATCAATACATGTTGATGATTCCATTCCTGTGCTGTTTGTAACTACCCTGGTAGGTTGACTGATAACCTGAACCAGGTTGCAGGCACTGGATAAAGTTTGAAGCTTTTTCTTGAGTGGGCAGCTTGATGAAAGCTTAAATAATATACTTCTCTGTTGATATAAAATAAAATTGTATTTTTCACATGCGCCGAATACAACAAGTGTAGACATTACCGTGAAATGCGTACTTACAAGCCCTTAACCAACAATGCAGTTCAAGAAAGAGTTAAGAAAATATTTACTAAATAAACTAAGGTAAAAAATAATAACAAATGAACACAATAATATTATAACATAACAATAACATTATCAATATTTCACACATTTACTGGAATGTGGCTCTGAATGTAGACCGCATCACCGCCCCCATTGGCATTTTGTATTTTCTGTATATGTTATAACCTTGTATTGCTACCACTGTATCATCAAAGGTATTATCTAAGTGAATTTCAGAGATTGTCAGAATATGAATGTCATCTGTTACTAGAAAGTTATTGATTTCATGAACCTTGTTTCTTAGGCTACATATGTTTATCTGTGCTCTTTATAGCACTTTTCATCTCCCTCAATGGCCACACCTCAGACTCGATTGAATACAATATCCTCTTTTTGACCCCCCCCCCCCCCCTTTACCTCTCAGACCTTCTTCTCCCCCAGAGCTTCGGCGACAGGGCCTTCTCCAGGGTTGCTGCTATGCTCCCTCTCCAGGGTTGCTGCTATGCTCCCTCTCCAGGGTTGCTGCTATGCTCCCTCTCCAGGGTTGCTGCTATGCTCCCTCTCCAGGGTTGCTGCTATGCTCCCTCTCCAGGGTTGCCCCTATGCTCCCTCTCCAGGGTTGCTGCTATGCTCCCTCTCCAGGGTTGCTGCTATGCTCCCTCTCCAGGGTTGCTGCTATGCTCCCTCTCCAGGGTTGCTGCTATGCTCCCTCTCCAGGGTTGCCCCTATGCTCCCTCTCCAGGGTTGCTGCTATGCTCCCTCTCCAGGGTTGCCCCTATGCTCCCTCTCCAGGGTTGCCCCTATGCTCCCTCTCCAGGGTTGCTGCTATGCTCCCTCTCCAGGGTTGCTGCTATGCTCCCTCTCCAGGGTTGCCCCTATGCTCCCTCTCCAGGGTTGCCCCTATGCTCCCTCTCCAGGGTTGCCCCTATGCTCCCTCTCCAGGGTTGCTGCTATGCTCCCTCTCCAGGGTTGCTGCTATGCTCCCTCTCCAGGGTTGCTGCTATGCTCCCTCTCCAGGGTTGCTGCTATGCTCCCTCTCCAGGGTTGCCCCTATGCTCCCTCTCCAGGGTTGCCCCTATGCTCCCTCTCCAGGGTTGCCCCTATGCTCCCTCTCCAGGGTTGCTGCTATGCTCCCTCTCCAGGGTTGCCCCTATGCTCCCTCTCCAGGGTTGCCCCTATGCTCCCTCTCCAGGGTTGCCCCTATGCTCCCTCTCCAGGGTTGCCGCTATGCTCCCTCTCCAGGGTTGCCCCTATGCTCCCTCTCCAGGGTTGCTGCTATGCTCCCTCTCCAGGGTTGCCCCTATGCTCCCTCTCCAGGGTTGCCCCTATGCTCCCTCTCCAGGGTTGCTGCTATGCTCCCTCTCCAGGGTTGCTGCTATGCTCCCTCTCCAGGGTTGCCCCTATGCTCCCTCTCCAGGGTTGCTGCTATGCTCCCTCTCCAGGGTTGCCCCTATGCTCCCTCTCCAGGGTTGCCCCTATGCTCCCTCTCCAGGGTTGCTGCTATGCTCCCTCTCCAGGGTTGCCCCTATGCTCCCTCTCCAGGGTTGCCCCTATGCTCCCTCTCCAGGGTTGCTGCTATGCTCCCTCTCCAGGGTTGCCCCTATGCTCCCTCTCCAGGGTTGCCCCTATGCTCCCTCTCCAGGGTTGCCCCTATGCTCCCTCTCCAGGGTTGCTGCTATGCTCCCTCTCCAGGGTTGCCCCTATGCTCCCTCTCCAGGGTTGCTGCTATGCTCCCTCCAGCCATCTGTGACTCTGAGTCCATCACTATCTTTCAGTCCCTCCTAAAGCCCCGCCTCTTTGACAAGGCCTAACTAGCTCCTGTATAAAAACGGATCTAACTGATGGGATCAACAAGCGACAACAGTTTAATCACAAATTCTAAATGGACTGGTTGATTGAAGTAGGAAAATATGTCCCAACAGCGAGCTGCAATTTTGGAATAATTGCGTCATGTCTATTTTCCGCTTAAGCTAACTGCTAAGTGCCATTTAGAATTGGTTAGTCGAGGGTATAACCCCCCCTAAACATAGACGGGTGTCTTTGATAAGACAAAAAGCTTATTTTCATCAGAATCATTACAGGCCCCTACCAAAGGGCCCTATTTTTACGTAATTCCTGTCAGGAACGGTCCTTTAGGTTCCACCTCAGAAGAACGCAGGCTGCTATTACATATTCACAAGAAATGACGCAGTCTTGTCCCATCGCTGCAACTCCCTTATGGACTCGGGAGAGGAGAAGGCTGAGAGCCATCTGTCCTCCGAAACACGACCCTGCCAAGCCGAACTGCTTCTTGACACACTGCTCGCTTAACCCGGAAGCGAGCTGCACCAACGTGTCGGAGGAAACACCGTCCAGCTGCAGGCGCTCGGCCCGCCTCAAGGAGTCGCTAGAACGCAATGGGACAAGGAAATCCCGGCCGGCCAAACCCTCCCCTAACCCGGACTGCGCTGGGCCAATTGTGCGCCGCCTCATGGGTCTCCCGGTCACGGCCGGCTGTGACACAGCCTGGGATCGAACCCGGGTCTGTAGTGACGCCTCAAGCACTGCGATGCAGTGCCTTAGACCGCTGCGCCACTCGGGAGGCCGCTGATGTAGTTTTTTTGCTTGATGTGTAGGGTCTGTTCTCTATGCTGACAATTTGTGCGAAAATCAGCCCGTATCATTGTCACCGGCTTGTTCTATCTGAACGGTGCCGTCCCCTCCTGTCTCACCGTTTCATTTGGTGGTGACAGCGGTCACCGTTCTGGCTATTTTGCGCTTAGGCCTTGGATGTGTAGGCTGAGGCTCAGAATCAGAAGAATAATCATCAGAGATGTCACAATTCATTGCTTGGATTTAGTGGATTGATGTAGTGACCATTTTGAGATTATAATTAGAATAGATCAATACAGTAGAATGGCCCGCACTGTTCTTCATTCACAATTGGTTATGACATAATTATGCATCGTTCGCTTCGCTCATCAACTCACCCTACCGCCCCCATCATACTTTACTTAATTTATGTCATCTGTTATATGTGTGAAATTAGTTTCGGTATAGTTAGAGTGATTATCAACTGGGCACGGCACCTACTGTCGGGAAAATGAGGGGCAACGGGGGAAAACCGAAGACTAAAACTGGTTATAACTCTAGTTCTGTTTGTGATATTAAGATTCTAACACTGACAGGGTGTTATATAGACTTATTTAGGAGGAGTCAAGGACGGAGGGGGACATGACTTTTAAAATGGCAGAGTAATACCTGTCTGTCTGTTAACCTGTATGTCTGTCTGTTGACCCATCTCTGTTAACCTGTATGTCTGTCTGTTGACCCATCTCTGTAAACCTGTATGTCTGTTAACCCATCTTTGTTAACCTGTATGTCTGTCTGTTAACCCATCTCTGTTAACCTGTATGTCTGTTAACCCATCTCTGTTAACCTGTATGTCTGTCTGTTAACCCATCTCTGTTAACCTGTCTGTCTGTCTGTTAACCCATCTCTGTTAACCTGTCTGTCTGTTAACCCATCTCTGTTAACCTGTCTGTCTGTTAACCCATCTCTGTTAACCTGTATGTCTGTTAACCCATCTCTGTTAACCTGTATGTCTGTTAACCCATCTCCGTTAACCTGTATGTCTGTTAACCCATCTCTGTTAACCTGTATGTCTGTTAACCCATCTATGTTAACCTGTATGTCTGTTAACCCATCTCTGTTAACCTGTATGTCTGTCTTTTTCTCTGTCTGTTAACCTGTATGTCTGTTAACTCACTCTGTTAACCTGTATGTCTGTTAACCCATCTCTGTTAACCTGTATGTCTGTCTTTCTCTCTGTCTGTTAACCTGTATGTCTGTTAACCTGTATGTCTGTTAACCCATCTCTGTTAACCTGTATGTCTGTTAACCCATCTCTGTTAACCTGTATGTCTGTCTTTCTCTCTGTCTGTTAACCTGTCTGTTAACATGTCTATCTGTTTACTTGTCTCTCCTCTCCTCAGATTACCTTTCTGTCTGTTAACCTGTCTGTTAACCTGTCTGTTTCTCTCTCCTCAGATTGCCTTCTCTCAGCACAGTAACTTCATGGATCTGGTGCAGTTCTTCGTCACATTCTTCAGGTGAGCGCCTCCTCTTCTTCCTCCTGTTCATCATCCTCTTCTCCTCATCCTCCTCCTCTTCATCCTCCTCCTCCTCTTCATCCTCCTCCTCTTCCTCTCTCTGTTACTATGGATACCTACAGCCTAACACCACTCTGTGTGTAGCCATGGTGATGGATAGCCAAACTCTGGGTGGCCTACCTGAGGGTAAACAGGAAACAGGAACATCATGGTGTGGGGGTTGTTGGTAGAGTGCTGTAATGTGTTATCGATCTCGGAACAGACCAACACCAGCAATATAGAGGGTGTGTGGTGCCTGGAAGTCACACGTGTGCTAGAGAGACAGTGTTTAATTGTGTCTTAAGGTCAATTTATACCTGGCCGACTCAGAAGAGTTAAGTACCTATGCTTATATGTGAATTCAGTTCGGAGGTTGCCGGCAGTGTGTTGGTTGAAATTCTCTCAGGTCTCGTCCGGTCTTGTTGGTTCAACCTCGTATGACACTAGCAAATCACCACAGAGCGCGGGGGTGTCCCCAAAGCATATCTTTGGTCCCATGTGGGGAAAAATATCATCTCAGTATGGATGTATCATCTCATCAGCTGGTATGTTTTTTTCCTGTGACAGGTACATTTGCTGCAGCATAGACTATAAACACAACGAGAGTGATGGAACAGATCAGAACGTTTAGCTTAAAATGTTGATAAACTATTATTTCTTCCCATTATTAGCGCAGCGACGCGCACGGCAGTACGCACAAATGTTCCAAAATGCAAGTAGTGGGAAAACACTGTTCTAATGCGCACCACACATGCCAGCGGTTTCATGACAGAGATGGAAATAACTATCTGTTAAACAATTAGAAAGAGGGGAGATCTAAAGATGCAACAACTAGCACGGGTTGCTAATATGACTAGGAATGGGCCTTTGGCTGCTGAAAGAAAAGTTGATTTGGAAACCCAAGAGAGCAGAAGAGAAATGCGGGTTTCAATGGCATATGAGGAAGTGTTTATGAAGTAATTCCCTCAATGTTTCTATGGTCGTATTTTCTTCCCTACTTTGAAGCAGGTAAGACATTTATCATTAATATGAAGTAAAACGTCCAGGTTTCAAACAATTTATGGTTTCAAATTCTGCCAGATTGCAAGGTGGTGATGTGCAGTGCTCAACAGGCACTGGCCTTTCATCACGACCATGTGAACGAGTAGCCTATGTCGCTGGCCTTTCATCACGACCATGTGAACGAGTAGCCTATGTCACTGGCCTTTCATCACGACCATGTGAACGAGTAGCCTATGTCGCTGGCCTTTCATCACGACCATGTGAACGAGTAGCCTATGTCGCTGGCCTTTCATCACGACCATGTGAACGAGTAGCCTATGTCGCTGGCCTTTCATCACGACCATGTGAACGAGTAGCCTATGTCGCTGGCCTTTCATCACGACCATGTGAACGAGTAGCCTATGTCGCTGGCCTTTCATCACGACCATGTGAACGAGTAGCCTATGTCGCTGGCCTTTCATCACGACCATGTGAACGAGTAGCCTATGTCGCTGGCCTTTCATCACGACCATGTGAACGAGTAGCCTATGTCGCTGGCCTTTCATCACGACCATGTGAACAAGTAGCCTATGTCGACAGAATCGAGCCTTAAAGGGCAATTCCACCACTTTTTAAACCTCATTATCTCCAGCACAATACGGTGTCTATATAAACTCAGCAAAAAAAGAAACGTCCCTTTTTCAGGACCCTGTCTTTCAAAGATAATTTGTAAAAATCCAAATAACTTCACAGATCTTAATTGTAAAGGGTTTAAACACTGTTTCCAATGCTTGTTCAATGAACCATAAACAATTAATGAACATGCACCTGTGGAACGGTCGTTAAGACACTAACAGCTTACAGACGGGAGGCAATTAAGGTCACAGTTATGAAAACTTAGGACACTAAAGAGGCCTTTCTACTGTCAAAACCTGCAGCGAGTTTCTGTCAATACTAGTTTCTGTGATGTCACAGAGAAGCATTTCATTTTTTTAACCACTGTTCATAGGAACATGCTGTTTTCACATATGTAGACACTGGTGTCCCTCTTCTCTCCCCGTCTCCTCTCCCTCTTCTCTCCCCATCTCCTCTTCTCTCCCTCTTCTCTCCCCATCTCCTCTTCTCTCCCTCTTCTCTCCCCATCTCCTCTTCTCTCCCTCTTCTCTCCCCATCTCCCTCCTCTCTCCCTCTTCTCTCCCCATCTCCTCTTCTCTCCCTCTCCTCTCCCCATCTCCTCTCCTCTCCCTCTTCTCTCCCCATCTCCTCTTCTCTCCCTCTTCTCTCCCCATCTCCCTCCTCTCTCCCTCTTCTCTCCCCATCTCCTCTTCTCTCCCTCTCCTCTCCCCATCTCCTCTCCTCTCCCTCTTCTCTCCCCATCTCCTCTCCTCTCCCTCTTCTCTCCCCATCTCCTCTTCTCTCCCTCTTCTCTCCCCATCTCCCTCCTCTCTCCCCCTCTCCTCTCCCTCTTCTCTCCCCCTCTCCTCTCCCTCTTCTCTCCCCCTCTCCTCTCCCTCTTCTCTCCCCCTCTCCTCTCCCTCTTCTCTCCCCGTCTCCTCTCCTCTCCCTCTTCTCTCCCTCTTCTCTCCCCGTCCCCTCTCCCTCTTCTCTCCCCGACTCCTCTCCCTCTTCTCTCCCCGACTCCTCTCCCTCTTCTCTCCCCGACTCCTCTCCCTCTTCTCTCCCCGTCTCCTCTCCCTCTTCTCTCCCTCCTCTCTCCCCGTCTCCTCTCCCTCTTCTCTCCCCATCTCCTCTTCTCTCCCTCTTCTCTCCCTTCTCTCTCCCCGTCTCCTCTCCCTCTTCTCTCCACATCTCCTCTTCTCTCCCCCTTGTCTCTCCCCCTCTTCTCTCTCCCCGTCTCCTCTCCCTCTTCTCTCCCCGTCTCCTCTCCCTCTTCTCTCCCTCCTCTCTCCCCGTCTCCTCTCCCTCTTCTCTCCCCATCTCCTCTTCTCTCCCTCTTCTCTCCCTTCTCTCTCCCCGTCTCCTCTCCCTCTTCTCTCCCCATCTCCTCTTCTCTCCCCCTTGTCTCTCCCCCTCTCCTCTCCCTCTTCTCTCTCCCCGTCTCCTCTCCCTCTTCTCTCCCCATCTCCTCTCCCTCTTCTCTCCCTCTTCTCTCCCTCTTCTCTCTCCCTCTTCTCTCTCCCTCTTCTCTCCCTCTTCTCTCCCTCTTCTCACCCTCTTCTCTCCCTCCTCTCTCCCCGTCTCCTCTCCCTCTTCTCTCCCCGTCTTCTCTCCCCGTCTCCTCTCCCTCTTCTCTCCCCGTCTCCTCTCCCTCCTCTCTCCCCGTCTCCTCTCCCTCTTCTCTCCCCGTCTCCTCTCCCTCTTCTCTCCCCATCTCCTCTCCTCTCCCTCTTCTCTCCCCGTCTCCTCTCCCTCTTCTCTCTCCCTCTTCTCTCTCCCTCTTCTCTCTCCCTCTTCTCTCCCTCTTCTCTCCCTCCTCTCTCCCCGTCTCCTCTCCCTCTTCTCTCCCCGTTTCCTCTCCCTCTTCTCTCCCCGTCTCCTCTCCCTCTTCTCTCCCCATCTCCTCTTCTCTCCCCCTTGTCTCTCCCCCTCTCCTCTCCCCATCTCCTCTTCTCTCCCCCTTGTCTCTCCCCCTCTCCTCTCCCCATCTCCTCTTCTCTCCCCCTTGTCTCTCCCCCTCTCCTCTCCCTCTTCTCTCTCCCCGTCTCCTCTCCCTCTTCTCTCCCCATCTCCTCTTCTCTCCCCCTTGTCTCTCCCCCTCTCCTCTCCCTCTTCTCTCTCCCCGTCTCCTCTCCCTCTTCTCTCCCCATCTCCTCTTCTCTCCCCGTCTCCTCTCCCTCTTCTCTCCCCGTCTCCTCTCCCTCTTCTCTCTCCCCATCTCCTCTTCTCTCCCTCTTCTCTCCCTCCTCTCTCCCCATCTCCTCTCCCTCTTCTCTCTCCCTCTTCTCTCTCCCTCTTCTCTCTCCCTCTTCTCACTCCCTCTTCTCTCTCCCTCTTCTCTCCCCCTCGTCTCTTCCTCTTCTCTCCCCCTCTCCTCTTCCTCACCTGTAGTAAGTGGGGTTGGATGGGTAAAGGTGATGTGAGAGGGGAGATTATGTTCTCTGAGGGCAGGGGAAGGCAAATAGATTCAGCCAATGGCTGATGGTGGATGGTAGGGGCGCCGGAACATAATTATAATAATTTGTACACTGCAAATTGACCACAACTGAGCCCAAAAGAGATTGTATATGAATATAACAATAATTTCATACCTTGATTACGTTGAGACACGATCACATACAGTGCCTCCAGAAAGTGTTAGTCTGAATTTTAAATTGAATAAATAGTGGACTGGCCTACACACAGTACATTTTTACAATTACTCATTTTAGTGCATACATTTTCAATACCCCATAATCTCAAAGTGGAATTATGAGTTTCAATTTTTTTAAACGAATTAATAAAATATCTAAAGCTGAAAGGAGTTTGCTTGACAAGTAACATAAGAAGTTGCATGTATTTTTGAATGACTACCACATCTCTGTACCCCACACATACAATTATCTGTAAGGTCCCTCAGTCAAGCAGTGAATTTCTAACACAGTTTCAAGCACAAAGACCAGGGAGGTTTTCCAATGCCTCACAAAGAAGGGCACCGATTGGTAGATGGGGTAAAAAGTAGACACTAAAGTAGACACCGAATATCCCTTTGAGCATGGTGAAGTTATTAATGACACTTTGGATGGTGTATCAATACACCCAGTCACTACAAAGATACAGGCGTCCTTCCTAACTCAGTTGCTGGAGAGGAAGGAAACAGCTCAGGGATTTCACCATGAGGCGAATGGTGACTTTAAAACAGTTACAGAGTTTAATGGCTGTGATAGGAGAAAACTGAGGATGGATCAACAACATTGTAGTTACTCCACAATACTAACCTAAATGACAGAGTGAAAAGAAGGAAGCCTGTACAGAATAAAAATATTCCAAAACATGCATCCTGTTTACAACAAGGCACAAAAAAAGTGTTATGTTTGCTGCAAATCCAATACAACACATTACTGAGTACCGCTCTCCATATTTTAAAGCATAGTGGTGTCTGCATCATGTTATGGGTATGCTTGTAATCGTTAAGGACTGGGGAGTTTTTCAGGATAAAAAATAAACGGAATGGAGCTAAGCACAGGCAAAATCCTAGAGGAAAACCTGGTTCAGTCTGCTTTCCACCAGACACTGGGAGATGAATTCACCTTTCACAGGACAATAACCTAAAACACAAGGCCAAATCTACACTGGATGTGCTTACCAAGAAGACAGTGAATGTTCCTTTGTGGCCGAGTTAGTTTTGACTGAAATCTACTTGAAAATCTATGGCAAGACCTGAAAGTGGTTGTCTAGCAATGATCAACAACCAATTTGACAGAGCTTGAAGAGTTGTGAAAATAATAAAGGGCAAATGTTGCACAATCCAGGTGTGGAAAGCTCTTAGAGACTCACCCAGAAAGACTCACAGCTGCAATCGCTGCCAAAGTTGCTTCATCAAAGTATTGACTTGGGTGTGAATTCTTATTTAAATGAGATATTTCTGTATTTCATTTTCAATACATTTGCTAAACTTTCTAAAAACAGGTTTTCACTTCGTCGTTATGGGGTATGGTAGATGGGTGACAAAATAGTTATATTGAATCCTTATGTAAATCAGATTATTGAATCCATGTTGAATTCAGGCTGTAACAACAAAATGTGGAATAAGTCAAGGGGTATGAATACTTTCAGAAGACACTATGTCTATTTTTTTTATTCGTGGGACTACATGGTGAACAGAAATCTTAAATAAAACTCATTTTTAGATGAATTCAATGAGTGTAGTCTTTTTTTGTTTTTTTTTGTTTTTTTTTGCAAAAAACTTTCGGGGTCCAAATAAAATCACCTGTGGCTGACCCTTGACCCCTGACCCCGGTCTTTCCCAGAGGGGGAAGGAGAGGAAAGAGAGACCAGTAAAGACGCCTATCTCGAACTCCTCCGCTTCCTGTCTTCTCCCAGCTGCTTCCTGTCTAACTCTTCTTCCTGTCTCTAACTCCTCCTCTTCCTGTCTCCTCCCAGCTGCTTCCTGTCCCTCCTCCTGGTGGCGGCAGTCGTCTGGAAGATCAAACAGAGCTGCTGGGCGTCACGGCGACGAGAGGTGAGTCGTTACCAACCCCTGGATAACGCCTGTACCGGAGTGGTCTGTTCTGCTGCAGTTACCTCAGGAAGTCTGGTTGCCAAGTTGAGGATGCATTAACGTCTTTTTGAATTTCAATATTCAACGCGCGTGTAGAGAAGGGCGACATATACAAAAATCCATATCGCGATAAATTGACTGAATTAATGCGATAACAGTAAATAGAACTATACGTTTAAACATTAATTTGCAACGCTGTTTTTTAAAAATTCTCCTTTAAACTACTACTACTAGTAGCATTATGGTAAATCTCTGGGGTGGGGTAGGGTAGGGTGGGGTGGGGTAGGGTAGGGTAGGGTGTGGTGTGGGGCTGGGTGGTATAGGGTGGTCTGGGGTGTGTGTGAGACAGACGGCTCACTTCCAGATGGTTCTATTTGAAACCACCTGGAATAATATGATTAATATTCTGAGTATTTCTGTCTTGTGCAGGTTTCTAGATGTTGGAAATATGTCTGTTCTATTTAAAGCCTTACTGGGGTTGAGTCCCAAGTGACACCCTATTCCCTATGTAGTGCACTATATATATACTATATATCCACTATATATACTATATATTCACTATATATATACTATATATCCACTATATATCCACTATATATATATATATACTATATATCCACTATATATACTATATATATATATACTATATGTCCACTATATATACTATATATATATACTATATATCCACTATATATACTATATATATATATATACTATATGTCCACTATATATATATATATATATATATATATATATATATATATATATATATATATATATATATACATACACACTATATATACTATATGTCCACTATATGTCCACTATATCCACTATATATACTATATATCCACTATATATACTATATATCCACTATATATACTATATGTCCACTATATATACTATATATCCACTATATATACTATATGTCCACTATATATACTATATGTCCACTATATATACTATATATCCACTATATATACTATATGTCCACTATATATACTATATATCCACTATATAGGGAATTCGGATGCACAATGTGTTTTTTGAGTGTGACAAAATGTACTGTCCTCTCGTTCTTCCTCAACACTGACCTTCCTCCTCCTCCTCTTCCTCACAGCAACTACTCCGTGAGATGCAGCAGATGGCTAGCCGGCCGTTCGCCACCATCAACGTTGCCTTGGAAACGGACGAGGAGCCGCCGGACCTGATTGGTGGAAACGTGAAGGTGAGTGTGACCTGTCAGCCAATCCCCTTCCCCCTAGCCGCTTGTCCTCAGA
Organism: Coregonus lavaretus; assembly: GCF_964263955.1. Lineage (NCBI taxonomy): Eukaryota > Metazoa > Chordata > Actinopteri > Salmoniformes > Salmonidae > Coregonus > Coregonus lavaretus. The sequence goes on from NC_140005.1 coordinate 1,585,987, forward strand.
TCTGTGGTGTCATCATCATCAGTTTCTCTCTCTCTGCCGTTAATGTTCTTGGTGAAAAGTGTTGAGTATTCCTATCGGAAACACTTTATTTGGATAGTTCCAAGTAGATGATTTGTAGATGTTCAATAACTGTCAACATTTCAACGAACAACGCTACTGGTGCCGACGAAGATGTCAGGCCTCACGACCAGCTCTTACCACTATTACAATATATACACGACCAGCTCTTACCACTATTACAATATATACACGACCAGCTCTTACCACTATTACAATATATACACGACCAGCTCTTACCACTATTACAATATATACACGACCAGCTCTTACCACTATTACAATATATACACGACCAGCTCTTACCACTATTACAATATATACACGACCAGCTCTTACCACTATTACAATATATACACGACCAGCTCTTACCACTATTACAATATATACACGATCAGCTCTTACCACTATTACAATATATACACGACCAGCTCTCACCACTATTACAATATATACACGACCAGCTCTTACCACTATTACAATATATACACGACCAGCTCTTACCACTATTACAATATATACACGACCAGCTCTTACCACTATTACAATATATACACGACCAGCTCTTACCACTATTACAATATATACACGACCAGCTCTTACCACTATTACAATATATACACGACCAGCTCTTACCACTATTACAATATATACACGATCAGCTCTTACCACTATTACAATATATACACGACCAGCTCTTACCACTATTACAATATATACACGACCAGCTCTTACCACTATTACAATATATACACGACCAGCTCTTACCACTATTACAATATATACACGACCAGCTCTTACCACTATTACAATATATACACGACCAGCTCTCACCACTATTACAATATATACACGACCAGCTCTTACCACTATTACAATATATACACGACCAGCTCTTACCACTATTACAATATATACACGACCAGCTCTTACCACTATTACAATATATACAAAATCCACTACCCTAAACTTAACCCTTATGTTAAACCTAACCTTGTCCGTAACCTCAGCAAGCAGTTGCTGATCAACAGATGGTTTCTTGACAGTATAATAAGTAGAAGGGAAGGGGGAACACACACACCATGAGGTTCCTGTTTCCAGTGCAGAAGGGAAGGGGTAGGGTTAACCCACAGGGACCTGCAGAAAGGAAGGGGTAGGGTTAACCCACAGGGACCTGCAGAAGGGAAGGGGTAGGGTTAACCCACAGGGACCTGCAGAAGGGAAGGGGTAGGGTTAACCCACAGGGACCCGCAGAAGGGAAGGGGTAGGGTTAACCCACAGGGACCCGCAGAAGGGAAGGGGTAGGGTTAACCCACAGGGACCTGCAGAAGGGAAGGGGTAGGGTTAACCCACAGGGTCCTGCAGAAGGGAAGGGAAGGGGTAGGGTTAACCCACAGGGTCCTGCAGAAGGGAAGGGGTAGGGTTAACCCACAGGGACCTGCAGAAGGGAAGGGGTAGGGTTAACCCACAGGGTCCTGCAGAAGGGAAGGGAAGGGGTAGGGTTAACCCACAGGGACCTGCAGAAAGGAAGGGGTAGGGTTAACCCACAGGGACCTGCAGAAGGGAAGGGGTAGGGTTAACCCACAGGGACCTGCAGAAGGGAAGGGGTAGGGTTAACCCACAGGGACCCGCAGAAGGGAAGGGGTAGGGTTAACCCACAGGGACCCGCAGAAGGGAAGGGGTAGGGTTAACCCACAGGGACCTGCAGAAGGGAAGGGGTAGGGTTAACCCACAGGGTCCTGCAGAAGGGAAGGGAAGGGGTAGGGTTAACCCACAGGGTCCTGCAGAAGGGAAGGGGTAGGGTTAACCCACAGGGACCTGCAGAAGGGAAGGGGTAGGGTTAACCCACAGGGACCTGCAGAAGGGAAGGGGTAGGGTTAACCCACAGGGTCCTGCAGAAGGGAAGGGAAGGGGTAGGGTTAACCCACAGGGACCTGCAGATGGGAAGGGGTAGGGTTAACCCACAGGGACCTGCAGAAGGGAAGGGGTAGGGTTAACCCACAGGGTCCTGCAGAAGGGAAGGGAAGGGGTAGGGTTAACCCACAGGGTCAACCCACAGGGTCCTGCAGAAGGGAAGGGGTAGGGTTAACCCACAGGGTCCTGCAGAAGGGAAGGGAAGGGGTAGGGTTAACCCACAGGGTCCTGCAGAAGGGAAGGGGTAGGGTTAACCCACAGGGACCTGCAGAAGGGAAGGGGTAGGGTTAACCCACAGGGTCCTGCAGAAGGGAAGGGTGTAGTGGTCTTAGTGGGACAAGATCAAATCAAACTCTATTTGTCACATGCGCCAAAAACAACAGGTGTGGACCTCACAGTGAAATGCTTACTGACAAGACCCTAACCAGCAATGCAGTTTTAAGAGAAATAAGTGTTAAGTAAAATAACAGTAAAAATAACAGTAAAATAACAGTAAGAATAACGGTAGCGAGGCTATAAACGGGGTACCGGTACAGAGTCAATGTGCAGGGGCACCGGTTAGTCGAGATAATTGAGGTAATAGGTACATGTAGGTAGAGTTATTAAAGTGACTATGCATAGATAATGAACAGAGAGTAGCAGCAGTGTAAAAGGGGGGGGCACAATGTAAATAGTCTGGGTAGTCATGATTAGCTGTTCAGGAGTCTTATGGCTTGGGGGTAGAAGCTGTTAAGGAGCCTTTTGGACCTAGACTTGGTGCTCCGGTACCGCTTGCCGTGTGGTAGCAGAGAGAACAGTCTGACTAGGGTGGCTGGAGTCAGGGTACCTATGACTGCCCTATGGACCTCACCAGGGTACCTATGACTGCACTATGGGGCCTCACCAGGGTACCTATGACAGCACTATGGACCTCACCAGGGTACCTATGACTGGACTATGGGCCTCACCAGGGTACCTATGACTGGACTATGGACCTCACCAGGGTACCTATGACTGGACTATGGACCTCACCAGGGTACCTATGACTGCCCTATGGACCTCACCAGGGTACCTATGACTGCCCTATGGACCTCACCAGGGTACCTATGACTGGACTATGGACCTCACCAGGGTACCTATGACTGCCCTATGGACCTCACCAGGGTACCTATGACTGCCCTATGGACCTCACCAGGGTACCTATGACTGCACTATGGGGCCTCACCAGGGTACCTATGACTGCCCTATGGACCTCACCAGGGTACCTATGACTGCCCTATGGACCTCACCAGGGTACCTATGACTGCACTATGGGGCCTCACCAGGGTACCTATGACTGGACTATGGACCTCACCAGGGTACCTATGACTGGACTACGGACCTCACCAGGGTACCTATGACTGGACTATGGACCTCACCAGGGTACCTATGACTGCCCTATGGACCTCACCAGGGTACCTATGACTGCACTATGGGGCCTCACCAGGGTACCTATGACTGGACTATGGACCTCACCAGGGTACCTATGACTGGACTATGGACCTCACCAGGGTACCTATGACTGGACTATGGACCTCACCAGGATACCTATGACTGCCCTATGGACCTCACCAGGATACCTATGACTGCCCTATGGACCTCACCAGGATACCTATGACTGGACTATGGACCTCACCAGGGTACCTATGACTGGACTATGGAGCTCACCAGACCTATGACTGCTATAATCCTGTTGTAAAGATAAGCAATGTGCTTAATATTAGGATAGTTGAGAAATAAATATAGTAGGCCTAGCCTATAGAAAGCTGATGGATCCTCCTCTTTTTAGTAGAGGCCATCACACTGTTTTCTCACGCAATTGCATAGCCTATAGAAATGTTGCGCAACATGAGCTCATTAGCTCTCATGAAGTGTTTGATTAGATTTTCGATTAGATTTGCATTGATGTTAGAGTGATTAGAGGGACAGTAGAGTGCTGAGTACCAGGCAGTTAGCAAGTTTGGTAGGCTACTAATGACCATCAGCAGCATCCGAGCTTGGAGAAGCCTAATTACCGTGACTAAACGGTCAAGTGGAATTTGACTGCCTCCATGACTCATTACCGCCGGTGTGGCGGAAATACGGTCACCACAACAGCCCTGTCTGAGACTCATACTAGGCTACCTGTAGGATGTAGAGTACAGTGGAGTGCTGCAGAGATGGTTGTCCTTCTGGAAGGTTGTCCCATCTCCACAGAGGAACTCTGGAGCTCTGTCAGAGTGACCATCGGGTTCTTGGTCACCTCCCTGACCAAGGCCCTTCTCCCTCGATTGCTCAGATTGGCCGGGCGGCCAGCTCTAGGAAGAGTCTTGGTGGTTCCAAACTTCTTCCATTTAAGAATGATGGAGGCCACTGTGTTCTTGGGGACCTTAAAAATAAAAAATAATATGCCATTTAGCAGACGCTTTTATCCAAAGCGACTTACAGTCATGCGTGCATACATTTTTGTGTATGGGTGGTCCCGGGGATCGAACCCACTACCTTGGCGTTACAAGCACCGTGCTCTACCAGCTGAGCTACAGAGGACCACGACCTTCAATGCTGCAGAAATGTTTTGGAACCCTTCGCCAGATCTGTGCATTGACACAATCCTGTCTCGGAGCTCTACAGACAATTCCTTCGACCCCATGGCTTGGTTTTTGCTCTGACATGCACTGTCAACTGTGGGACCTTACATAGACAGCTGTGTGCCTTTCCAAATCATGTCCAATCAATAGAATTTAACACAGGTGGACTCCAATTAAGTTGTAGAAACATCTCAAGGATGATCAATGGAAACAGGATGCACCTGAGCTCAATTTTGAGTCTCATAGCAAAGGGTTTCAATACTTATGTAAATAAGGTATTTCTGTATTTTACATTTCTCAAAACCCGTTTTGCTTTGTCATTATGGGGTATTGTGTGTAGATTGATGAGGAAAATAACTAGTTTAATCCTTTTTAGAAAAAGGCTGTAACGTAACAAAATGTGGAAAAAGTCAAAGGGTCAGAATACTTTCCGAATGCACTGTGTAAGGTGAGGCAAAAGGAACACAACAATAATTCACAAGGGCAACATAACAAATACAACTGTTTATTATGGATTCTCATGACATTAAGTTGGCATACGCTACGCAGTGTATTTGAATTGACACTCTCTACTCTTGCGTTTTGGGAGGCAGGGGGAGACTAGAGAGATGGAGGCAGGGGGAGACTAGAGAGAGGGAGGCAGGGGGAGACTAGAGAGAGGGAGGGAGGCAGGGGGAGACTAGAGAGGGAGGGAGGCAGGGGGAGACTAGAGAGAGGGAGGTAGGGGGAGGCTAGAGAGAGGGAGGCAGGGGGAGACTAGAGAGAGGGAGGCAGGGGGAGACTAGAGAGAGGGAGGGAGGCAGGGGGAGACTAGAGAGAGGGAGGGAGGCAGGGGGAGACTAGAGAGGGAGGGAGGCAGGGAGGCAGGGGGAGACTAGAGAGAGGGAGGGAGGCAGGGAGAGGCTAGAGAGAGGGAGACTAGAGAGAGGGAGACAGGGGGAGACTAGAGAGAGGGAGGCAGGGGGAGACTAGAGAGATGGAGACAGGGAGAGACTAGAGAGAGGGAGGCAGGGGGAGACTAGAGAGATGGAGGCAGGGGGAGACTAGAGAGATGGAGGCAGGGGGAGACTAGAGAGAGGGAGGCAGGGGGAGACTAGAGAGAGGGAGGCAGGGGGAGACTAGAGAGAGGGAGGCAGGGGGAGACTAGAGAGAGGGAGGCAGGGGGAGACTAGAGAGAGGGAGGCAGGGGGAGACTAGAGAGATGGAGGCAGGGGAGACTAGAGAGAGGGGGGCAGGGGGAGACTAGAGAGAGGGGGGCAGGGGGAGACTAGAGAGAGGGAGGCTAGGGAGAGGGAGGCAGGGGGAGACTAGAGAGAGGGAGACTAGAGAGAGGGAGGCAGGGGGAGACTAGAGAGAGGGAGACTAGAGAGAGGGGGGCAGGGGGAGACTAGAGAGAGGGAGGCTAGGGAGAGGGAGGCAGGGAGAGGCTAGAGAGAGGGAGACAGGGGGAGACTAGAGAGAGGGAGACTAGAGAGAGGGAGGCAGGGGAGACTAGAGAGAGGGAGGCAGGGAGAGGCTAGAGAGATGGAGGCAGGGGGAGACTAGAGAGAGGGAGGCAGGGGGAGACTAGAGAGAGGGAGACTAGGGAGAGGGGGGCAGGGGGAGACTAGAGAGAGGGAGGCAGGGGGAGACTAGAGAGAGGGAGGCAGGGGGAGACTAGAGAGAGGGAGACTAGAGAGAGGGAGGCAGGGAGAGGCTAGAGAGAGGGAGGCAGGGGGAGACTAGAGAGATGGAGGCAGAGGGAGACTAGAGAGAGGGAGGCAGGGGGAGACTAGAGAGAGGGAGACAGGGGGAGACTAGAGAGAGGGAGACTAGAGAGAGGGAGGCAGGGGAGACTAGAGAGAGGGAGGCAGGGAGAGGCTAGAGAGATGGAGGCAGGGGGAGACTAGAGAGAGGGAGACTAGGGAGAGGGGGGCAGGGGGAGACTAGAGAGAGGGAGACTAGGGAGAGGGGGGCAGGGGGAGACTAGAGAGAGGGAGGCAGGGGGAGACTAGAGAGAGGGAGGCAGGGGGAGACTAGAGAGAGGGAGGCAGGGGGAGACTAGAGAGAGGGAGGCAGGGGGAGACTAGAGAGAGGGAGGCAGGGGAGACTAGAGAGAGGGAGGCAGGGGGAGACTAGAGAGAGGGAGGCAGGGGGAGACTAGAGAGAGGGAGGCAGGGGGAGACTAGAGAGATGGAGGCAGAGGGAGACTAGAGAGAGGGAGGCAGGGGAGACTAGAGAGAGGGGGGCAGGGGGAGACTAGAGAGAGGGAGGCAGGGGGAGACTAGAGAGAGGGAGGCAGGGGGAGACTAGAGAGATGGAGACAGGGGGAGACTAGAGAGAGGGAGGCAGGGGGAGACTAGAGAGAGGGAGGCAGGGGGAGACTAGAGAGAGGGAGGCAGGGGGAGACTAGAGAGATGGAGACAGGGGGAGACTAGAGAGATGGAGACAGGGGGAGACTAGAGAGAGGGAGACTAGAGAGAGGGAGGCAGGGGGAGACTAGAGAGAGGGAGGCAGGGGGAGACTAGAGAGATGGAGACAGGGGGAGACTAGAGAGAGGGAGACTAGAGAGAGGGAGGCAGGGGGAGACTAGAGAGAGGGAGGCAGGGGAGACTAGAGAGAGGGAGGCAGGGGGAGACTAGAGAGAGGGAGGCAGGGGGAGACTAGAGAGAGGGAGACTAGAGAGAGGGAGGCAGGGGGAGACTAGAGAGAGGGAGGCAGGGGGAGACTAGAGAGAGGGAGGCAGGGGGAGACTAGAGAGAGGGAGACTAGAGAGAGGGAGGCAGGGGGAGACTAGAGAGAGGGAGACTAGAGAGAGGGAGGCAGGGGGAGACTAGAGAGAGGGAGACTAGAGAGAGGGAGGCAGGGGGAGACTAGAGAGAGGGAGACTAGAGAGAGGGAGGCAGGGGGAGACTAGAGAGAGGGAGACTAGAGAGATGGAGGCAGAGGGAGACTAGAGAGATGGAGGCAGGGGGAGACTAGAGAGAGGGAGGGAGGGGAGACTAGAGAGAGGGAGACTAGACAGAGGGAGACTAGGGAGAGACTAGAGAGAGGGAGGCAGGGGGAGACTAGAGAGAGGGAGGCAGGGGGAGACTAGAGAGATGGAGGCAGGGGGAGACTAGAGAGAGGGAGGCAGGGGGAGACTAGAGAGAGGGAGGCAGGGGGAGACTAGAGAGAGGGAGGCAGGGGGAGACTAGAGAGAGGGAGGCAGGGGAGACTAGAGAGAGGGAGACTAGAGAGAGGGAGGCAGGGGGAGACTAGAGAGAGGGAGGCAGGGGGAGACTAGAGAGATGGAGGCAGGGGGAGACTAGAGAGAGGGAGGCAGGGGGAGACTAGAGAGAGGGAGGCAGGGGGAGACTAGAGAGAGGGAGGCAGGGGGAGACTAGAGAGAGGGAGACTAGAGAGAGGGAGGCAGGGGGAGACTAGAGAGAGGGAGACTAGAGAGAGGGAGGCAGGGGGAGACTAGAGAGAGGGAGGCAGAGGGAGACTAGAGAGATGGAGGCAGGGGGAGACTAGAGAGAGGGAGGCAGGGGGAGACTAGAGAGAGGGAGGCAGGGGAGACTAGAGAGATGGAGGCAGGGGGAGACTAGAGAGAGGGAGGCAGGGGGAGACTAGAGAGAGGGAGGCAGGGGGAGACTAGAGAGAGGGAGGCAGGGGGAGACTAGAGAGAGGGAGGCAGGGGGAGACTAGAGAGAGGGAGACTAGAGGGAGGGAGGCAGGGGGAGAGGCTAGAGAGAGGGAGACTAGAGAGAGGGAGGCAGGGGGAGACTAGAGAGAGGGGGGCAGGGGGAGACTAGAGCGAGGGAGGCAGGGGGAGACTAGAGAGAGGGAGACTAGAGAGAGTGCAGCTGAAACAAAGGCATCTGTTCAGAAATGTAATTAACATTGCTTCAGAAGAGACAGAGAAAAGTCTCTACCTTCAGTGAACATCAGACAGGGAACAACAGACAGGGGGAATGGAGGAATACGTCATAGAATTTTAGAAGAATGTTTAAACATTTCCGCCTGGAGAGGAGAGAGAGGGAGTAGCTGTTGACAGAGATAAATGGTGTTATTGTGCAGGTGGAGTTCTGTTAGGAAGACACACACACACAGGTTGTTTAACGTTGCTAAAACAGAAAAGAGGCAGGGAATCAACAAACCTGTTGTTTTATAGTGATTGATGTCAGAGAGGGACTTCCCTGATAGGAGGGACATGGGGTTAGTGGAGAGAGAAGAGGGCTAGATGGAATTGAAGAAGGAATTCAGTCGGTTTAAATGGAAATTCTATTTTTGTAATTTCACCAACTCTGTTGGATATTATTTATACATGAAGTATTCTCCATTAGTTTGCCTTAACAAACTGCACTTGCGGGGATAAATTGGAGAAAGTGTCTATTTAAACGATCTGCTCTGAAGAGGAATGGAAGATACATGGTCCAGGTTTCTCCTGACAACCTAAAGCTGTGGAATAAAAAGCTGACCGTTTCTACTGTATTTGACCCAATAGTATGTTCAACCCTGTATGTTAATCATATATAGTCTTTAAGTCCACCCCTCTCAGGCCGTTATGCCCTGTGAGTCCTGGGTCATCGTTGGTGGTATCCCAGAGGGGTCTGTATAATCTAACACGTTTCTAATTCTTCCAGAGAGCAGTGTTGTGTATTATGGTACACCTTGTTCTGGTACATTATGGTATAATATACACCTTGTTCTGGTACATTATGGTATAATATACACCTTGTTCTGGTACATTATGGTATAATATACACCTTGTTCTGGTACATTATGGTATAATATACACCTTGTTCTGGTACATTATGGTATAATATACACCTTGTTCTGGTACATTATGGTATAATATACACCTTGTTCAGGTACATTATGGTATAATATACACCTTGTTCTGGTACATTATGGTATAATATACACCTTGTTCTGGTACATTATGGTATAATATACACCTTGTTCTGGTACATTATGGTATAATATACACCTTGTTCTGGTACATTATGGTATAATATACACCTTGTTCTGGTACATTATGGTATAATATACACCTTGTTCTGGTACATTATGGTATAATATACACCTTGTTCTGGTACATTATGGTATAATATACACCTTGTTCTGGTACATTATGGTATAATATACACCTTGTTCTGTACATTATGGTATAATATACACCTTGTTCTGGTACATTATGGTATAATATACACCTTGTTCTGGTACATTATGGTATAATATACACCTTGTTCTGGTACATTATGGTATAATATACACCTTGTTCTGGTACATTATGGTATAATATACACCTTGTTCTGGTACATTATGGTATAATATACACCTTGTTCTGGTACATTATGGTATAATATACACCTTGTTCTGGTACATTATGGTATAATATACACCTTGTTCTGGTACATTATGGTATAATATACACCTTGTTCTGGTACATTATGGTATAATATACACCTTGTTCTGGGACATTATGGTATAATATACACCTTGTTCTGGTACATTATGGTATAATATACACCTTGTTCTGGTACATTATGGTATAATATACTCCTTGTTCTGGTACATTATGGTATAATATACACCTTGTTCTGGTACATTACGGTATAGAGTGGGGAAAAAAAGTATTTAGTCAAACACCAATTGTGCAAGTTCTCCCACTTAAAAAGATGAGAGAGGCCTGTAATTTTTATCATAGGTACACGTCAACTATGACAGACAAAATGAGAAAAAAAAATCCAGAAAATCACATTGTAGGATTTTTAATGAATTTATTTGCAAATAATGGTGGAAAATAAGTATTTGGTCAATAACAAAAGTTTCTCAATACTTTGTTATATACCCTTTGTTGGCAATGACACAGGTCAAACGTTTTCTGTAAGTCTTCACAAGGTTTTCACACACTGTTGCTGGTATTTTGGCCCATTCCTCCATGCAGATCTCCTCTAGAGCAGTGATGTTTTGGGGCTGTCGCTGGGCAACATGGACTTTCAACTCCCTCCAAAGATTTTCTATGGGGTTGAGATCTGGAGACTGGCTAGGCCACTCCAGGACCTTGAAATGCTTCTTACGAAGCCACTCCTTCGTTGCCCGGGCGGTGTGTTTGGGATCATTGTCATGCTGAAAGACCCAGCCACGTTTCATCTTCAATGCCCTTGCTGATGGAAGGAGGTTTTCACTCAAGATCTCACGATACATGGCCCCATTCATTATTTCCTTTACACGGATCAGTCGTCCTGGTCCCTTTGCAGAAAAACAGCCCCAAAGCATGATGTTTCCACCCCTATGCTTCACAGTAGGTATGGTGTTCTTTGGATGCAACTCAGTATTCTTTGTCCTCCAAACACGACGAGTTGAGTTTTTACCAAAAAGTTCTATTTTGGTTTCATCTGACCATATGACATTCTCCCAATCCTCTTCTGGATCATCCAAATGCACTCTAGCAAACTTCAGACGGGCCTGGACATGTACTGGCTTAAGCAGGGGGACACGTCTGGCACTGCAGGATTTGAGTCCCTGGCGGCGTAGTGTGTTACTGATGGTAGGCTTTGTTACTTTGGTCCCAGCTCTCTGCAGGTCATTCACTATGTCCCCCCGTGTGGTTCTGGGATTTTTGCTCACCGTTCTTGTGATCATTTTGACCCCACGGGGTGAGATCTTGAGTGGAGCCCCAGATCGAGGGAGATTATCAGTGGTCTTGTATGTCTTCCATTTCCTAATATTTGCTCCCACAGTTGATTTCTTCAAACCAAGCTGCTTACCTATTGCAGATTCAGTCTTCCCAGCCTGGTGCAGGTCTACAATTTTGTTTCTGGTGTCCTTTGACAGCTCTTTGGTCTTGGCCATAGTGGAGTTTGGAGTGTGACTGTTTGAGGTTGTGGACAGGTGTCTTTTATACTGATAACAAGTTCAAACAGGTGCCATTAATACAGGTAACGAGTGGAGGACAGAGGAGCCTCTTAAAGAAGAAGTTACAGGTCTGTGAGAGCCAGAAATCTTGCTTGTTTGTAGGTGACCAAATACTTATTTTCCACCATAATTTGCAAATAAATTCATTAAAAATCCTACAATGTGATTTTCTGGATTTTTTTTTCTCAATTTGTCTGTCATAGTTGACGTGTACCTATGATGAAAATTACAGGCCTCTCTCATATTTTTAAGTGGGAGAACTTGCACAATTGGTGGCTGACTAAATACTTTTTTCCCCCACTGTAATATACACCTTGTTCTGTACATTATGGTATAATATACAGTGCATTGGGAAAGTATTCAGACCCCTCGACCTTTACACATTTTGAAACCTTACAGCCTTATTCTAAAATGGAATTAAATAGTTTTTCTACACACAATACCCCTTAATGACAAAGCAAAAACAGGTTTTTAGAAATGTCTGTACATTTATTACAAATAGTCAACAGAAATACCTTATTTACATAAGTATTCAGACTCTTTGCTATGAGACTCGAAATTGAGCATCCTTGAGATGTTTCTACAACTTGATTGGAGTCCACCTGTGGTAAATTCTATTGATTGGACATGATTTGGAAAGGCACACACCTGTCTATATAAGGTCCCAGAGTTGACAGTGCATGTCAGAGCAAAAACCAAGCCATGAGGTAGAAGGAATTGTCCGTAGAGCTCCGAGACAGGATTGTGTTGAGGCACAGATCTGGGGAAGGGTACCAAAATATTCTGATTGAGGAAAAACTGATTCTGATTGGCTGGACCTGGCTCCCCAGTGGGTCGGCCTGGCTCCCAAGTGGTTGGGCCCCTGCCTAGTCATGTGAAATCAATCAATCAATCAAATGTATTTATAAAGACCTTTTTACATCAGCAGATGTCACAAAGTGCTATACAGAAACTCTGCCTAAAACCCCAAACATCAAGCAATGGAGATGTAGAAGCACGGTGGCTATGAAAAACTACCTAGAAAGGCAGGAACCTAGGAAGAAACCTAGAGAGGAACCAGGCTCTGAGGGGTGACCAGTCCTCTTCTGGCTGTACTGGGTGGAGAGGAATCAGGCTCTGAGGGGTGGCCAGTCCTCTTCTGGCTGTGCCGGGTGGAGATTATAAGAGTACATGGCCATTAAGGCCAGATTGTTCTTCAAGATGTTCAAACGTTCATAGATGACCAGCAGGGTCAAATAATAATCACAGTGGTTGTAGAGGTTGCAACAGGTCAGTACATCAGGAGTAAATGTCACTTGGCTTTTCATAGCCGGCCATTTAGAGGTTGAAATTGCAGGTGCGGTAGAGAGAGAGAGTTGAAAACAGCAGGTCTGGGACAAGGTAGCACGTCCGGTGAACAGGTCAGGGTTCCCTAGCCGCAGGCAGAAGAGTGGAAACTGGAGCAGCAGCACGACCAGGTGGACTGACCAGCCCACGAAGATCTCCTCCACCACACGATCCCGTGGGGGCGCAAAACCGGACAGGAAGATCACGTCTGTGACTCAACCCACTCAAGTGATGCACCCCTTCTAGGGACGGCATGGAAGAGCACTAGTAAGCCAGTGACTCAGCCCCCGTAACAGGGTCAGAGGCAGAGGGGAGCCGGCCAGGCAGAGACAGCAAGGGCGGTTCGTCGCTCCAGTGCCTTTCCGTTCATCTTGGCACCCCTGGGCCAGACTACACTCAATCATAGGAGTCTTCAGTAAAGACATAAAGGTCGAGACCGAGTCTGCGTCTCTCACATTGATAAAAAAACAAACATTCCAAACAAATGGAGCTCTATAGGAGAAAGCCCTGCCTCCAGCTGTTTGCTTAGAAAGTCTAGGGACAATAAGGAGGCCTGCGTCTTGTGACCGTAGCGTACGTGTAGGTATGTACGGCAGGACCAAATCGGAGAGAGAGGTAGGAGCAAGCCCATGTAATGCTTTGTAGGTTAGCTGTAAAACCTTGAAATCAGCCCTAGCCTTAACAGGAAGCCAGTGTAGAGAGGCTAGCACTAGAGAATTATTGATCACATTTTTTGGTTCTAGTCTAGATACTTGCAGCCGTGTTTAGCACTAACTGAAGTTTATTTAGTGTTTTATCCGGGTAGCTGAAGAGTAGAGCATTGCAGTAATCTAATCTAGAAGTGACAGAAGCATGGGTTAGCTTTTTTTTGGAGAAAAAGTTTGATGTTAGCAATGTTACGAAGATGGGGGGGGGGGAAAGCTGTCCTTGAAAAATTCTTAATATGTTCGTCAAAAGAGGAGATCATGGTCCAGAGTAACGCCGAGGTCCTTCAGTTTTATTTGAGACAACTGTACAACCATCAATATTAATTGTCAGATCCAACAGCAGATATATTTGTTTCTTGGGACCTAGAACTAGCATCTCTGTTTTGTCAGAGTTTAAACGTTTTTAAAAATGCCGCCATCCACTTCCTTAAGTCTGAAACACAGGCTTCCAGGGTAGGCAATTTTGGGGCTTCACCATGTTTCATTGAAATGTAAAGCTGTGTGTTGTTCGCATAGCAGTGAAAGTTAACATGTTTCCGAATGACATCACCAAGAGGTAGAATATATAGTGAAAACAATAGTGGTCCTAAAACGGAACCTTGAGGAACACCGAAACGTACAATTGATTTGTCAGAGGACAAACCATCCACAGAGACGAACTGATATCTTTCCGACAGATAAGATCTAAACCAGGAAATAACTTTTAGACCAATTAGGGCTTCTAATCTCTCCAAAAGAATGTGGTGAGCGATGGTGTCAAAAGCAGCACTAAGGTCGAGGAAAGGCCTGGCCAACCCTGTTCCTGGAGAGCCACCATCCTGAAGGTTTTCGCTCCAAACCTAATCTAGCGCACCTGATTATAATAATTAGCTGGTTGATAAACTGAGACAGGTTAGTTACTTTATTACTGCCAGTTTTAGTGAGTTTGGTTCACATCCAGTGGATAGGGAGCCATTTATTATGTTCAACATAGGAGGGACAAGCACAGGAAGTAGTTCTTTCAGTAGTTTAGTTGGAATAGGGTCCAGTATGCAGCTGGAATGTTTAGAGGCCATGGCTATTTTCATGAATGTGTCAAGAGATATAGGATAAAAAAAACTTGAGTGTCTCCATTGATCCTAGGTGCAGACTCAGGACAGCTGAGCTATGAAGAAATACACAGATTCAAAGAGGAGGCTGTAATTTGCCTCAACCTAGATCGAGGCACAGACACTGTCTCAATGGGGTTGGCTGAGCTGACTACCCTGACTGTGCTAGTGGCAGACTCCACTAAGCTGTCAGGCTGGCTAACAGCCTGCTGCCTGGCCTGCACCCTGTCTCATTGGGGAGGCTAACAGCCTGCTGCCTGGCCTGCACCCTGTCTCATTGGGCTGGCTAACAGCCTGCTGCCTGGCCTGCACCCTGTCTCATTGGGGAGCTAGAGGAGTTAGAGCCCTGTCTATGTTGATAGATAAGATGAGAGCCCCCCTCCAGCTAGGATGGAGTCCATCACTCCTCAGCAGGCCAGGCTTGGTCCTGTAACACCCCTCCAGCTAGGATGGAGTCCATCACTCCTCAGCAGGCCAGGCTTGGTCCTGTAGCACCCCTCCAGCTAGGATGGAGTCCATCACTCCTCAGCAGGCCAGGCTTGGTCCTGTAGCACCCCTCCAGCTAGGATGGAGTCCGTCACTCCTCAGCAGGCCAGGCTTGGTCCTGTAGCACCCCTCCAGCTAGGATGGAGTCCATCACTCCTCAGCAGGCCAGGCTTGGTCCTGTAGCACCCCTCCAACTAGGATGGAGTCCATCACTCCTCAGCAGGCCAGGCTTGGTCCTGTAGCACCCCTCCAGCTAGGATGGAGTCCATCACTCCTCAGCAGACCAGGCTTGGTCCTGTTTGTGGGTGAGTCCCAGAAAGAGGGCCAATTATCTACAAATTCTATCTTTTGGGAGGAGCCGAAAACAACAGTTTTCAACCAGGGATTGAGTTGTGAGACTCTGCTGTGTAGAGCTCATCACTCGCCCTAACTGGGAGGGGGCCAGAGACAATTACTCGATGCCGACACATCTTTCTAGCTAATTTACACTCTGAAGTTATGTTGCGCTTGGTGACCTCTGACTGTTTCACCCTAACATCGTTGGTGCCGACGTGGATAACAAAATATACATCTTTAGGGTGTCAGGATGAGATGTCCTTCATGACAAGGGAAAAATTAACCTCAATGCTCAAGCAAGCTAGCTAAACAGACACTGCTACAGTAGCACGCTAGCTAAACAGACACTGCTACAGAAGCAAGCTAGCTAAACAGACACTACTACAGTAGCAAGCTAGCTAAACAGACACTACTACAGTAGCAAGCTAGCTAAACAGACACTGCTACAGTAGCAAGCTAGCTAAACAGACACTGCTTCAATAGCAAGCTAGCTAAACAGACACTGCTACAGTAGCAAGCTAGCTAAACAGACACTGCTACAGTAGCAAGCTAGCTAAACAGACACTGCTACAGTAGCAAGCTAGCTAAACTGACACTGCTTCAATAGCAAGCTAGCTAAACAGACACTGCTACAGTAGCAAGCTAGCTAAACAGACACTGCTACAGTAGCAAGCTAGCTAAACAGACACTGCTACAGTAGCAAGCTAGCTAAACAGACACTGCTACAGTAGCAAGCTAGCTAAACAGACACTGCTACAGTAGCAAGCTAGCTAAACAGACACTGCTACAGTAGCAAGCTAGCTAAACAGACACTGCTACAGTAGCAAGCTAGCTAAACAGACACTGCTACAGTAGCAAGCTAGCTAAACAGACACTGCTACAGTAGCAAGCTAGCTAAACAGACACTGCTACAGTAGCAAGCTAGCTAAACAGACACTGCTACAGTAGCAAGCTAGCTAAACAGACACTGCTACAGTAGCAAGCTAGCTAAACAGACACTGCTACAGTAGCACGCTAGCTAAACAGACACTGCTACAGTAGCAAGCTAGCTAAACAGACACTGCTACAGTAGCAAGCTAGCTAAACTGACACTGCTTCAATAGCAAGCTAGCTAAACAGACACTGCTACAGTAGCAAGCTAGCTAAACAGACACTGCTACAGTAGCAAGCTAGCTAAACAGACACTGCTACAGTAGCAAGCTAGCTAAACAGACACTGCTACAGTAGCAAGCTAGCTAAACAGACACTGCTACAGTAGCAAGCTAGCTAAACAGACACTGCTACAGTAGCAAGCTAGCTAAACAGACACTGCTACAGTAGCAAGCTAGCTAAACAGACACTGCTACAGTAGCAAGCTAGCTAAACAGACACTGCTACAGTAGCAAGCTAGCTAAACAGACACTGCTACAGTAGCAAGCTAGCTAAACAGACACTGCTACAGTAGCAAGCTAGCTAAACAGACACTGCTACAGTAGCAAGCTAGCTAAACAGACACTGCTACAGTAGCACGCTAGCTAAACAGACACTGCTACAGTAGCAAGCTAGCTAAACAGACACTGCTACAGTAGCAAGCTAGCTAAACAGACTCATCAGCACAAATAACTTGGCTGACTAGCAAGCCTAGATTGAACAGAACACAGCTGGCTGCATTTTCTACATTTTTCATCGGATGTTGTTAAAATGTCTTACCTCAAAACGAGTCTGGCAGGACTGTTTTCTCCTGCCAATGCAATGGAGTGAAAGACAATCAGGTACCCACTTTAGTCCCTGAAAAACAAATGGGGAAAAAAACAATTTGCTACATGTCTTTAGCTGGCTAGCAAGTTCACCTATTAATGATTTAAAAACTGTCCAGGTCTTCACAATTGACACATTGCTGCAATGACAACAACGCAGTTAGTTTAGTTGTTCATCTCTAAACAACCAATAAGCAGGACGAAGTGTTTTGAGAGACTAGTCAAGGATCCTCTACCTTACCTGTCACTCTAGATCCACTTCAATGGATCCTCTACCTTACCTGTCACCCTAGATCCACTTCAATGGATCCTCTACCTTACCTGTCACCCTAGATCCACTTCAATGGATCCTCTACCTTACCTGTCACCCTAGATCCACTTCAATGGATCATCTACCTTACCTGTCACCCTAGATCCACTTCAATGGATCCTCTACCTTACCTGTCACCCTAGATCCACTTCAATTTGCTTACCGCCCCAATAGATCCACAGACGATGCAATCGCCATCACACTGCACACTGCCCTATCCCATCTGGACAAGAGGAATACCTATGTAAGAATGCTGTTGACTATAGGTCAGCATTCAACACCATAGTACCCTCCAGTGAACTGGTTATCCTGAGTGGCAGATGTGTTTCTGCTCTCTTGCCAACTCCTTGTCATGCCCAGCAGGACTGTTGATATGACACAGAGAAGTACAACACATATTGTATCTATGACGCCTTACCTGATGTCTCTCTCTCCACTCCAGATGGTCCCCAAGCCCATCGCCCTGGAGCCGTGTTTTGGGAACAAGGCTGCTGTCCTCTCCATCTTCGTCCGTTTACCCAGAGGCACCGGGGGCATCCCCCCGCCCGGTCAGTCTGGTAAGATAGAGGGATGAAACCTCTCTCTCTCTCCCTCTTCCCCCTATCTCTCCCCCCTCTCTCTCTCTCCCTCTTCCCCCTATCTCTCCCCCCTCTCTCTCTCCCTCTTCCCCCTATCTCTCCCCCCTCTCTCTCTCTCCCTCTTCCCCCTATCTCTCCCCCCTCTCTCTCTCTCCCTCTTCCCCCTATCTCTCCCCCCTCTCTCTCTCCCTCTTCCCCCTATCTCTCCCCCCTCTCTCTCTCTCCCTCTTCCCCCCCTCTCTCTCTCTCCCTCTTCCCCCTATCTCTCCCCCCTCTCTCTCTCTCCCTCTTCCCCCTATCTCTCCCCCCTCTCTCTCTCTCCCTCTTCCCCCTTTCTCTCTCTCTCCCCCCTCTCTCTCTCTCTCCCTCTCACCCCTCTCTCTCCCCCCTTTCTCTCTCTCTCTCTCCCTCTCCCCCCTATCTCTCCCCCCTCTCTCTCTCTCCCTCTTCCCCCTATCTCTCTCTCCCTCTCCCCCCTCTCTCTATATCCTTCTCCCCCCCCTCTCTCTCTTTCCCTCCCCCCTCTCTCTCAATCCCTCTCCCCCCTCTCTCTCTCTCTATTCCTCTCCCCCCTCTCTCTCTCTCTATTCCTCTCCCCCCTCTCTCTATATCCTTCTCCCCCCCTCTCTCTCTCTTTCCCTCCCCCCTCTCTCTATATCCTTCTCCCCCCCCCCACTATCTCTCTCCCCCTCTCTCTCTCTCTCTCTATCCCTCGCACCCCCCTCTCCATCCTTCTCCCCCTCTCTCTCTCCCCCCTCCCCCTTCTCTCTCTCTCCCTCTTCCCCCTCTCCCTCTCTATCCTTCTCCCCCCTCTCTCTCTATCCTTCTCCCCCTCCCTCTCTCTCTCTCCCTGTCCCCCCTCTCTATCTCTCTCCAGCCCACTCCCCCTCTCTCCCTGCCCCCCCTCTCTCTAGCCAGCTCCCACTCTCTCTATCCCTCGCACCCCCCTCTCCATCCTTCTCCCCCTCTCTCTCTCCCTCGCACCCCCCTCTCCATCCTTCTCCCCCTCTCTCTATCCCTCTCCCCATTCTCTCTCTCTATCCTTCTCCCCCTCTCTCCCCCCTCCCCTCCCCATCTCTCTCTCCCCCATCTCTCTCTCCCTCTCCCCCTTCTCTCTCTCTCTCTCTCTCTCTCTCTCTCCCTCTCTCTCTCTCTCCCTCTCCCCCCTCTCTCCCCTCTCTCTCTCTCTCCCTCTCCCCCCTCTCTCTCTCTCCTTCTCCCCCCTCTCTCTCTATCCCTCTCCCCCTCTCTCTCTATCCATCGCCCCCCTCTCTCTCTATCCCTCTCCCCCTCTCTCTCTATCCCTCTTCCCTTCTCTCTCTCTCTATCACTCTCCCCCCTCTCTATCACTCTCCCCCATCTCTCTCTCCCCCATCTCTCTCTCTCTCTCTCCCTCTCCCCCTCTCTCTCTCCCTCTCCCCCTCTCTCTCTCCCTCTCCCCCTCTCTCGATCTCTCCATCCCTTTCCCCCCTCTCTCTCTCTCTCTCTATCCATCTCCCCCTTCTCTCTCTCTCCATCTCCCCCTCTCTCTCTCTATCCCTCTTCCCTTCTCTCTCTCTATCACTCTCCCATTTCTCTCTCCCTCTCCCCCCTCTTTCTCTCTCCCTCTCCCCTCTCTCTCGCTATCCCTCTCCCCCTTCTCTCTCTCCTTATCCCTCTCTCTCTCCCCCATCTCTGGGTCCCTCCCCCTCTCTCCCAGTCTTATTAATTAAATTGTCTCTCTGTCATAACAAAACCTTCCATCTGGAGCTCCCAGAGGCGGCCCCCCCATCTCCCCCTCATCTCCCCCCCATCTCCCCCTCATCTCCCCCTCATCTCCCCCTTCCCGAGGTTCTGTTTCTGCCCTTTACACAACAAGTCATTTTTCATCATGTTCTGACCATCAACAGCCCTGCGGTCACAAACCTCCTTCAGCCTCCAACTATTCATCTGTTAGGACTTTAGCTCCTGCTGTGGTAGTTGGTGTGTAGGAGGATGTCAGATTACAGTGGGGGGAAAAAGTATTTAGTCAGCCACCAATTGTGCAAGTTCTCCCACTTAAAAAGATGAGAGAGGCCTGTAATTTTCATCATAGGTACACGTCAACTATGACAGACAAATTGAGAGAAAAAAAATCCAGAAAATCACATTGTAGGATTTTTAATGAATTTATTTGCAAATTATGGTGGAAAATAAGTAATAGTAATCTCCTTTGACATAAGGAATGCAGACTCTGTGGCACCAAGCCACTTATTGACCAACTCTAACCTGGGTCACACAACACTATGAAATGACATCATTACACTAATACATAACTTCCTGTTACTAATACATCACTTCCTGTCTCTGTGTAGGGCTAACGGTGGCCTCGGCCCTGGTGGATGTGTCTCAGCAGATGTGTCTTGGTTACAAGGAGAAGTCAGGTGGTCTGAGGAACAGGAAGCAACAAGCCTCTGCACAGCCCTCCACCTGTATCTGACCACACCCCCTGCCCCTGGACCCCGCCCTGCTCCACCCTAACCCCTCCCCCCGCCCCAGAGACTACAGCCCTGGACTGGAGGGAGGGAGGGAGGGAGGGGGTTTCCTGGGGGAGGAGGAGGGGTGTGGGAGAGGGACGTCTGATGGACTGTTACACCCTGCGGGGGGAAACACACCTGGCTGAGACATTTGGAGCTTTGGGGGAGAGAAAGAAAGAAAATACATTAGTCCAGATTAGAGGAGGAGAAGCACTGCTTTATCACTGTCTGCTAAACTACCAGTCATTCTGCTTGGTATGCTGTCTGTCTGTCTGCTAAACTACCAGGCATTCTGCTTGGTATGCTGTCTGTCTGTCTGCTAAACTACCAGGCATTCTGCTTGGTATGCTGTCTGTCTGTCTGTCTGCTAGACTGTCTGCTAAACTACCAGTCATTCTGCTTGGTATGCTGTCTGTCTGTCTGTCTGCTAAACTACCAGGCATTCTGCTTGGTATGCTGTCTGTCTGTCTGTCTGCTAGACTGTCTGCTAAACTACCAGTCATTCTGCTTGGTATGCTGTCTGTCTGTCTGTCTGCGTTCTACTAACAGATGAACAACAAGCTAATACAGTTTGTTTCTACACCTCACCAGTTATATCAGTTAGTCCCCAGCCTGACTGTTTGGACTATCAGTTAGTCCCCAGCCTGACTGTTTGGACTATCAGTTAGTCCCCAGCCTGACTGTTTGGACTATCAGTTAGTCCCCAGCCTGACTGTTTGGACTATCAGTTAGTCCCCAGCCTGACTGTTTGGACTATCAGTTAGTCCCCAGCCTGACTGTTTGGACTATCAGTTAGTCCCCAGCCTGACTGTTTGGACTATCAGTTAGTCCCCAGCCTGACTGTTTGGACTATCAGTTAGTCCCCAGCCTGACTGTTTGGACTATCAGTTAGTCCCCAGCCTGACTGTTTGGACTATCAGTTAGTCCCCAGCCTGACTGTTTGGACTATCAGTTAGTCCCCAGCCTGACTGTTTGGACTATCAACTCCCTGTCAATCATGACAAACATGTTTGGCTAGACAATGACAGCAACAATGACTGTTTAACATCCTGTTGGAACTCAGGCTAGTTAGTCCCCAGCTCTCTGTGTAATATCCTGTAGGAACTCAGGCTAGTTAGTCCCCAGCTCTCTGTGTAACATCCTGTTGGAACTCAGGCTAGTTAGTCCCCAGCTCTCTGTGTAACATCCTGTTGGAACTCAGGCTACTTAGTCCCCAGCTCTCTGTGTAACATCCTGTTGGAACTCAGGCTAGTTAGTCCCCAGCTCTCTGTGTAACATCCTGTTGGAACTCAGGCTAGTTAGTCCCCAGCTCTCTGTGTAACATCCTGTTGGAACTCAGGCTACTTAGTCCCCAGCTCTCTGTGTAACATCCTGTTGGAACTCAGGCTAGTTAGTCCCCAGCTCTCTGTGTAACATCCTGTTGGAACTCAGGCTAGTTAGTCCCCAGCTCTCTGTGTAACATCCTGTTGGAACTCAGGCTAGTTAGTCCCCAGCTCTCTGTGTAATATCCTGTTGGAACTCAGGCTAGTTAGTCCCCAGCTCTCTGTGTAACATCCTGTTGGAACTCAGGCTAGTTAGTCCCCAGCTCTCTGTGTAACAGCCTGTTGGAACTCAGGCTAGTTAGTCCCCATCTCTCTGTGTAACAGCCTGTTGGCATGATGGCAGGTGGAACTGGGAGTGTGGTGGTTAGCTGTATCAGGGCTGGTGTCTTGGAGAGAGAGATCCCAATCTAAGGTCCCTGACATTCCTAATAATTTATGTCTCTCTGTTCTGTTTCTCTCTCCTCTCCTCTCCTCTCCTCTCCTCTCCTCTCCTCTCCTCTCCTCTCCTCTCCTCTCCTCTCCTCTCCTCTGCTTCCATGTGTCTGACCCAGTATACTGTAACTACCATCATGTCATCTGGTCCACTATGCTGGACAGGACCCAGGATAACTACCATCATGTCATCTGGGCCACAATGCTGGACTGGACCCAGTTCTCCAGATCTCCTCTCCCAGTCTCAATAAAAGCCAACACACACAGTGATTGGCAGGGTGGGTTAACTGGATATCTGCATAGAGAGTGTTAGCTAGCTAGCTGAGGGTCTGAAGGGGTTCGAAACTCTAGTTGTTAACTCACAAATCCATGGAGGTTAATTTCTGTTTCTGTGTTCTCAATGCATGAAGCTCCCTGTTGAATGGCAGATCGGGGTGTGGCACAGAGCTGGAGATCGGACTGCTGTGTAGAACAGAGAGAGGACTGCTGGATAGAACAGAGAGGACTGCTGTGTAGAACAGAGAGAGGACTGCTGTGTAGAACAGAGAGAGGACTGCTGTGTAGAACAGAGAGAGGACTGCTGTGTAGAACAGAGAGAGGACTGCTGTATAGAACAGAGAGAGGACTGCTGTGTAGAACAGAGAGAGGACTGCTGTGTAGAACAGAGAGAGGACTGCTGTGTAGAACAGAGAGAGGACTGCTGTGTAGAACAGAGAGAGGACTGCTGTGTAGAACAGAGAGAGGACTGCTGTGTAGAACAGAGAGAGGACTGCTGTGTAGAACAGAGAGAGGACTGCTGTGTAGAACAGAGAGAGGACTGCTGGATAGAACAGAGAGAGGACTGCTGTGTAGAACAGAGAGAGGACTGCTGTGTAGAACAGAGAGAGGACTGCTGTGTAGAACAGAGAGAGGACTGCTGTATAGAACAGAGAGAGGACTGCTGTATAGAACAGAGAGAGGACTGCTGTGTAGACCAGAGAGAGGACTGCTGTCTAGACCAGAGAGAGGACTGCTGTGTAGAACAGAGAGAGGACTGCTGTGTAGAACAGAGATCGGACTGCTGTGTAGAACAGAGATCGGACTGCTGTGTAGAACAGAGAGAGGACTGCTGTCTAGACCAGAGAGAGGACTGCTGTGTAGAACAGAGAGAGGACTGCTGTGTAGAACAGAGAGAGGACTGCTGTGTAGAACAGAGAGAGGACTGCTGTGTAGAACAGAGAGAGGACTGCTGTGTAGAACAGAGAGAGGACTGCTGTGTAGAACAGAGAGAGGACTGCTGTGTAGAACAGAGATCGGACTGCTGTGTAGAACAGAGATCGGACTGCTGTGTAGAACAGAGAGAGGACTGCTGTGTAGAACAGAGAGAGGACTGCTGTGTAGAACAGAGAGAGGACTGCTGTGTAGAACAGAGAGAGGACTGCTGTGTAGAACAGAGAGAGGACTGCTGTGTAGAACAGAGAGAGGACTGCTGTATAGAACAGAGAGAGGACTGCTGTGTAGAACAGAGAGAGGACTGCTGTGTAGAACAGAGAGAGGACTGCTGTATAGAACAGAGATATAACCATCATATTGAGGTCAAGATAGTCTCCTATACAGAACGTCACAATACTATGTACCATGCAGCCGCTACTGACTCCTTCTGTTAAATGCACAAGTTAAAAAGTAGGAAGCATGAGATTTGACTCACCACAGTAACAATATTTAACATTTAAGTCATTTAGCAGACGCTCTTATCCAGAGCGACATACAAATTGGTGCATTCAACTTAGGATAGCCAGTGGGACAACCACCACTGGGGGAGGGGGGGTGTAGAAGGATTACTGTTAGACTATTCCAGGTATTCCTTAAAGAGGTAGGGTTTCAAGTGTGGTTAAAGACTTCGTAACTTAATTGTAGTCACCATCTGGTTTCCCTGGAAGTATAAACATCGTTTTATGTTTTTGGGTTATTACATATTTATCAACTTATTTCCGTATATCTTCGGAACTACCCACATTGCACTATTTCTCAACGTCATATGGAGGATCTACTCTGTGGTACAGAGTTCGTATGCGAGCTCAGTAGCAAGCTCATGCTCATCACAGACTTTGTGGCTGTGTTATCTAGTGAGAGACCATTAGAATTGCAGTCTCTGGTGCCTTCTTGCCGTGGACTCAAAACGAAAGAGAAAATCCTACCTGCTCTAATTGTGTAGAACCTCGTCTGTTCTCCTTTTTACTTTTGTCAACTTCTCGGCATGTTCTCTGTGTAGTAGGCTATGGGAGTTTGGTAACTTTTTCCACCTTGGCTTAGTGCTAGCATGCTAGCTGACTTACATCCGGAATCTATCTCTTTTGGATTTTCCTCGACTGTTACCATCGGATGGGCCCCAGCCATCAATCTGTAAATCTCTCTCTGCGCTTTTGATCTGCGGTTATGTTTTAGTTATGTTGTGTTCTGGCTGGTCTCCAGTAATTGGGTTCCAGCTTGCCGACCATAGTCGTGGTGGTTGGCTAGGCTAATAGCTAGTTGGCTAGGCTGGTTAGGCTAATAGCTAGTTGGCTAGGCTGGTTAGGCTAATAGCTAGTTGGCTAGGCTGGCTAGGCTAATAGCTAGTTGGCTAAATAGTTCACGTTAGCTGGCTGGCTAGCTTGCTAAGATAACTGCATATAGCTAACATTCTTTGATAGCTGGTTAGTTGGCGTTATGTATTTCCAGAACTTTGGTTTATTTTCATGTAAGCTAGGTGTTGATAGCAACTGACTGACTCATTCAGTGCTAATGTAACATTAGCAGGCTGGTATGGCTAACGTTAGCAGGCTAGTTAGTTAGCAACCTTGCAAGTTGATTTGTAACAATAAATTCATAGTATTTGCTTATAAGTTGGCAGAAAATTCAATTGAAACCAGTAGTCATGAGTGCAAACAATTTGGTTTAAATTGAAGTTATACATTTGAAGTTAAATTATGTTGGAGTTTACGTTATCGGCAATAGGCTGGCTTGCTGTGTCCTCCATATTACATCACACCCGGGAAAAACATTTTCTGACATGACTTGGGCATTCTGATCAGTTTTATATAATAACTCCAATAATAGAAAAAATGAGGTGTAACTTTTTATTGGGACTTTTGATGCGTAAACTAATGTCAATCCATATGTTACATGCGGTTACGTTTATGCTACCGTCCCTTTAAATGCAGCATCACATACAGACAGAGCTGTAGGAGAGAACAGACACATCATGGGCTATGTAACGCACTACCTTTGGAGCAGGGTCTATAGGCTGGGATTTATTCAGCCCCAGATCGGTTTATGCTGTCTATGGTCCTTGACATGCCAAACAGATCTGGGACCAGGCTAGTTCATGTTTTCTTCCCCTGTTGTGTTTTGTTCTGTTGGTGTCCTGACTACTCCAGCCTCCTCTGTTAGGCTGGAAAGCCCCAGTCAGATTGTGTAGTTTCAGCAGGAGCTACCAACCACAACCCTGCATGTTAAAGCCACTCTACGCTGGGCGAGCTACCAACCACAACCCTGCATGTTAAAGCCACTCTACGCTGGGCGAGCTACCAACCACAACCCTGCATGTTAAAGCCACTCTACGCTGGGCGAGCTACCAACCACAACCCTGCGTGTTAAAGCCACTCTACGCTGGGCGAGCTACCAACCACAACCCTGCATGTTAAAGCCACTCTACGCTGGGCGAGCTACCAACCACAACCCTGCATGTTAAAGCCACTCTACGCTGGGCGAGCTACCAACCACAACCCTGCGTGTTAAAGCCACTCTACGCTGGGCGAGCTACCAACCACAACCCTGCATGTTAAAGCCACTCTACGCTGGGCGAGCTACCAACCACAACCCTGCGTGTTAAAGCCACTCTACGCTGGGCTGGTTCATTCCTGTACAGGCGCTCAGTTTTCCCCTCTGTTGATGTCCCAAACACACCTCAATACCCGCAGCTCTCTGCCTGTAAGTCCTCATATAGCCATAGTCAGGCTGTGTGGTTTACGGTCTCCTCCATGTGTCTCTCTCCTAACAGATAATAACACTCTGTTTCCTGACAGAGATCTCCTGTCTGAGGAAGCTGACAAAGAGACTGTTATAACACAGTTATAACAAGAAAACACCTTCCTGTGTAGTCTCCTCTGAGAGCCTCAAACAAGAAAACACCTTCCTGTGTAGTCTCCTCTGAGAGCCTCAAACAAGAAAACACCTTCCTGTGTAGTCTCCTCTGAGAGCCTCAAACAAGAAAACACCTTCCTGTGTAGTCTCCTCTGAGAGCCTCAAACAAGAAAACACCTTCCTGTGTAGTCTCCTCTGAGAGCCGGTAGCCTCAAACCCTCCTAAACGTTCCCATCGTTTTCACATGGCTGGTCTCATTGTTTAGAATCCTCTTGTCCTCAACCTGGGTATCTTATCTTAACCTTAACCTCTGTTCTTGGGTATCTTCAACCTAGTAACTAACAGGCTCCAACCCACCGGGCTGAACTTCTGAAGGACTATCTATGGGGCATTAAATTGGTAGGGCTTGGGGAGGGATTTGACCCGTGTATTGGTAGGGCTTGGGGAGGGATTTGACCCATGTATTGGTAGGGCTTGGGGAGGGATTTGACCCGTGGATTGGTAGGGCTTGGGGAGGGATTTGACCCGTGTATTGGTAGGGCTTGGGGAGGGATTTGACCCGTGGATTGGTAGGGCTTGGGGAGGGATTTGACCCGTGTATTGGTAGGGCTTGGGGAGGGATTTGACCCGTGTATTGGTAGGGCTTGGGGAGGGATTTGACCCGTGTATTGGTAGGGCTTGGGGAGGGATTTGACCCGTGTATTGGTAGGGCTTGGGGAGGGATTTGACCCGTGTATTGGTAGGGCTTGGGGAGGGATTTGACCCGTGTATTGGTAGGGCTTGGGGAGGGATTTGACCCGTGTATTGGTAGGGCTTGGGGAGGGATTTGACCCGTGTATTGGTAGGGCTTGGGGAGGGATTTGACCCGTGGATTGGTAGGGCTTGGGGAGGGATTTGACCCGTGTATTGGTAGGGCTTGGGGAGGGATTTGACCCGTGTATTGGTAGGGCTTGGGGAGGGATTTGACCCGTGGATTGGTAGGGCTTGGGGAGGGATTTGACCCGTGTATTGGTAGGGCTTGGGGAGGGATTTGACCCGTGGATTGTGAAGGCAGTGTAAGCTTCCTCTCTTCTCCTCCCGTCTTCACAGCAGCAGCTGCTCTCCATCTATATCTCGCTGGGACAGACATGCTGGGGGCCAGTTAGGGCAGACATGCTGGGGGCCAGTTAGGGCAGACATGCTGGGGGCCAGTTAGGGCAGACATGCTGGGGGCCAGATAGGGCAGACATGCTGGGGGCCAGATAGGGCAGACATGCTGGGGGCCAGATAGGGCAGACATGCTGGGGGCCAGATAGGGCAGACATGCTGGGGGCCAGATAGGGCAGACATGCTGGGGGCCAGATAGGGCAGACATGCTGGGGGCCAGATAGGGCAGACATGCTGGGGGCCAGATAGGGCAGACATGCTGGGGGCCAGATAGGGCAGACATGCTGGGGGACAGATAGATTTTATTACATTTAGTAATAATCACACAAAGGGAGGAAATAATGTTCTCTGTAAATGAGTGTAGGCCTATGGCAAGAGAGGCTGTTGTCAAAGGCAACCACTATTATGGGATGAGTGTCTCTGTGACCTGTAGACCTCTATTATGGGATGAGTGTCTCTGTGACCTGTAGACCTCTATTATGGGATGAGTGTCTCTGTGACCTCATACAGTAAATCACTCTACAGATAGAGAAGCAGGCAGGGGGTCCAGCATGTTCAACCACTCCCTGTACCCTTTCCTCTACCTGGGGTGGCACCAGTCCCCTGTACCCTTTCCTCTACCTGGGGTGGCACCAGTCCCCTGTACCCTCTCCTCTACCTGGGGTGGCACCAGTCCCCTGTACCCTTTCCTCTACCTGGGGTGGCACCAGTCCCCTGTACCCTTTCCTCTACCTGGGGTGGCACCAGTCCCCTGTACCCTTTCCTCTACCTGGGGTGGCACCAGTCCCCTGTACCCTTTCCTCTACCTGGGGTGGCACCAGTCCCCTGTACCCTTTCCTCTACCTGGGGTGGCACCAGTCCCCTGTACCCTTTCCTCTACCTGGGGTGGCACCAGTCCCCTGTACCCTTTCCTCTACCTGGGGTGGCCCCTGTCAGCTCGTGCCATCACACAAACCCAAAGGAACTAGTCTCAGTTAACAGAGATACACAACAACCCCCTGAAACATACATACCCTGGTGTCCAACATTATTATTATGGTCTCCAAGCCTCAAATTCCTCAGACTTTTCTGTTTGATCTCTCCTCTCTCACTCTTCCTCTTTCTCCTCTCTCTCTTCCTCGCTCTCTCTTCCTCTCTTCCTCTCTCTCTCTCTTCTCTCTCTCTCATTGTAGATACTTGAGGAAATAGTTTGTTAATATGTATAATTTAGCAGCGATGCATTTTTATTTATTTAAATAATGACAAAGTATTGTGAATTATAAATATCTTGATTGGTTTTGAAAATCAAACTCCTGATGCTTTTAAAATGCGAGTAACAGTAATGTGATATTTTGTATGTAAGACGGCAGATGTTAAGCAGATCAAAACGCTCAACTAGAAAAGTGATTAAACTATGTTGAAACTGAGGATTACTAGCTAACTGATGATCTTGTAATTTACAAATGTAAATAAAATAATAACAAATGTTTTATAATTAAATGGTCAAATTCACCAGTTGTTGTCTATCTTTAAAGCTGTGTTTTAAGTGAGAAGTTGGTCTGATGCTGAACGAAAAAAAGCCTAATTCGCATGAGCACCACAATGCCTCCTCCACCCATGCTCCACCAAGGTACACCCCAATGCCTCCTCCACCCATGCTCCACCAAGGTACACCCCAATGCCTCCTCCACCCATGCTCCACCAAGGTTTTCCAGCACACAGCTTTGATCTACTACAGTAGCTGTGTTGGCATTGTACTTCATGCTATGTTTAGGCAGGTTGCTTAGGATTCAAACCTTCTCAAACAGCCTAATTCATACTCTTTGAGGAGCTGCTTCCATAATAATGGGATTTGTACCACATACAAGGTAAAGTATTGGATTCTTCACACACCACAGTAAGACATTATCCCATTACGGTACTTTTTCAACTTTTTTTTATTTTTTTTAATGAAAGCAAGCTTTGCTTTGCACCTCAGGCTTGATTGAGCTGTTTTGTCTTGTTGTAATGTGGTGCCTGCCTTTATTTCCTTAAACCTTTATTTTAGCAAAACATGCCATTGAAAAAAATATATCATAATAGCATCCTTTTTTGGCCTATAACAGGTGCCCAACATAACAGGTGTGTTGCAGCTCGGATAGATAGAGCCCGTCTGCATTCCTGGTTTCTGTAACTGTTAGCTTACCTGTGTAATATTGACATAAGCTCAGAAACACTTGTGTTTCAAACAGGGTCCTGTTTTATCATTGCTGTGCTGATCAGTGGACAGGTCATTACCTCATTACGGGGGTGGCAGCGTCATGCTGTGCCGATCAATAGACAGATCATTACCTCATTACGGGGGTGGCAGCGTCATGCTGTAGGGGTGCTTTGCTGCAGGAGGGACTGGTGCACTTCACAAAATAGATGGCATCATGAGGAAGGAAAATTATGTGGATATATTGAAGCAACATCTCAAGACATCAGTCAGGAAGTTAAAGCTTGGTCTCAAATGGGTCTTCCAAATGGACAATGACCCCAAGCATACTTCCAAAGTTGTGGCAAAATGGCTTAAGGACAACAAAGTCAAGGTATTGGAGTGGCCGTCACAAAGACCTGACCTCAATCCTATAGAACATGTGTGGGCAGAACTGAAAAGGGTTGTGCGAGCAAGGAGGTCTACAAACCTGACTCAGTTACACCAGCTCTGTCAGGAGGAATGGGCCAAAATTCACCCAACTTATTGTGGGAAGCTTGTGGAAGGCTACCTGAAACGTTTGCCCAAAGTTAAACAATGTGAAGGCAATGCTACCAAATACTAATTGAGTGTATGTAAACTTCTGACCCACTGGGAATGTGATGAAAGAAATAAAAGCTGAAATAAATCATTCTCTCTACTATTATTCTGACATTTCGCATTCTTAAAATAAAGTGGTGATCCTAACTGACCTAAAACAGGGAATTTTTACTAGGATTAAAATGTCAGGAATTGTGAAAAAGTGAGTTTAAATGTGTTTGGCTAAGGTGTATGTAAACTTTCGACTTCAACTGTATCTTTTTTTTCAGGTTGACTAAGAAAACTAAATGTGTATATTAGTTGTTGTTGAGTCAATTATACCATGCCAATTTTAAGTCTAGATTCAATCTGGACCGTGGAAGATCTGCGCTTTATGAGAGAGAGGAACAGGAAGCAGCTTAGTCAGTTGTCTCTGTCTCGGTGCAGAAGAACATCAGAACACCTCCTGACTGATTCACTCCCTTTTTAATCACATAACAAACCAATCAGAACAGACCAGGGCAACAGAACTGTGCTGGGGTCAAATAGTGATGGGAGACAGAGGCTTCCAGGACAGGGCAGGATGGGTTCAACTGTTTTAGATGGTCCTCTGTAGCTCAGCTGGTAGAGCACGGCGCTTGTAACGCCAAGGTAGTGGGTTCGATCCCCGGGACCACCCATACACAAAAATGTATGCACGCATGACTGTAAGTCGCTTTGGATAAAAGCGTCTGCTAAATGGCATATTATTATTATTATTATTATTACTTGACTAGGGTTGCAAAAATCTGGTATTGTCTCACAAAATTCCCAGGTATTCCAGAAATCCCGGATGGAAGATTGTTGGAATCAGAAGGGAATAAGCAGGGAATCCAAAAATCCTCCAACCAGGATTTCTGGGAATTTTCGGAAAGTTACCTGAATTTTTGTAACCCTATCTGTACCAGAGCCCAGGACCGGGTTGATCTGAGGAAGGTTCAGGTTGGGTCACTGTAACCCTATCTGCCCAGCACCGGGTTGATCTGTGCTATGAGGAAGGTTCAGGTTGGGTCACTGATGATCAGTTCATCAAACCCCGGTCTCTCATCACTAGAGTCAATATTTAACATGATAACATCAGTTCATCAAACCCCTGTCTCTCATCACTAGTCAACATAACATGATAACATCAGTTCATCAAACCCCTGTCTCTCATCACTAGTCAACATAACATGATAACATCAGTTCATCAAACCCCTGTCTCTCATCACTAGTCAACATAACATGATAACATCAGTTCATCAAACCCCGGTCTCTCATCACTAGAGTCAATATTTAACATGATAACATCAGTTCATCAAACCCCTGTCTCTCATCACTAGTCAACATAACATGATAACATCAGTTCATCAAACCCCTGTCTCTCATCACTAGTCAACATAACATGATAACATCAGTTCATCAAACCCCGGTCTCTCATCACTAGAGTCAATATTTAACATGATAACATCAGTTCATCAAACCCCTGTCTCTCATCACTAGTCAACATAACATGATAACATCAGTTCATCAAACCCCTGTCTCTCATCACTAGTCAACATAACATGATAACATCAGTTCATCAAACCCCTGTCTCTCATCACTAGAGTCAATATTTAAAATGATAACATGGCTTTTTAAATAAACACTGTTCTGTTTGTCCCATGTGGGGAGTAGTTCCCTGTGAAAGGTACACTCGGAAATTGCATTCGGAAAGTATTCAGACCCGTTGACTTTATCCACATTTTTGTTACGTTACAGCCTTATTCTAAAATTGCTTTAATTGTTGTATGCCAATTTACATTACATTTACATAAGTATTCAGACCCTTTACTCAGTACTTTGTTGAAGAACCTTTGGCAGCGATTACAGCCTCAAGTCTTCTTGGGTATGACGCTACAAGCTTGGCACACCTGTATTTGTGGAGTTTCTCCCATTCTTCTCTGCTGATCCTCTCAAGCTCTGTCAGGTTGGATGGGGAGCGTCGCTGCACAGCTATTTTCAGGTCTCTCCAGAGATGTTTGATCGGGTTCAAGTCCGGGCTCTGGCTGGGCCACTCAAGGACATTCAGACTTGTCCCGAAGCCACTCCTGTGTTGTCTTGGCTGTGTGCTTGGGGTCCTTGTCCTGTTGGAAGGTGAACCTTCACCCCAGTCTGAGGTCCTGAGCGCTCTGGAGCAGGTTTTCATCAAGGATCTCTCTGTACTTTGTTCCGTTCATCTTTCCCTCGATCCTGACTAGTCTCCCAGTCCCTGCCGCTGAAACACATCCCCACAGCATGATGCTGCCACCACCATGATTCACCTTAGGGATGGTGCCAGGTTTCCTCCAGGCATGACGCTTGGGATTCAGGCCAAAGAGTTCAATCTTGGTTTCATCAGACCAGAGAATCTTGTTTCTCATGGTCAGAATCCTTTAGGTGCCTTTTGGCAAACTCCAAGCGGGCTTCATGAGCCTTTAACTGAGGAGGGGCTTCAGGTTGTCAGAGTGACCATCAGGTTCTTGGTCACCTCCCTGACCAATCCCCTTCTCCCACGATTGCTCAGTTTGGCCGGGCGGCCAGCTCTAGGAAGAGTCCTGGTGGTTCCAAACTTCTTCCATTTAAGAATGATGGAGGCCACTGTGTTCTTGGGGACCTTCAATGCTGCAGAATTTTTTTAGTACCCTTTCCCAGATCTGTGCCTCGACACAATCCTGTCTCGGAGCTCTACAGACAATTCCTTCGACCTCATGGCTTGTCTTTTGCTCTGACATGCACTGTCAACTGTGGAACCTTATATAGACAGGTGTGTGCCTTTCCAAATCATGTCCAATCAATTGAATTTACCACAGGTGGACTCCAATCAAGTTGTAGAAACATCTCAAGGATGATCAATGGAAACAGGATGCACCTGAGCTCAATTTTGAGTCTCAAAGCAAAGGGTCTGAATCGTTATGTAAATAAGGTATTTTTTAAATATATATTTTTATACATTTACAATCATTTCTAAAAACCTGTTTTCTCTTTGACATTATGGGGTATTGTGTGTAGATTGAGGATTTTAAAAAATGTAATACATTTTAGAATACGGCTGTAATGTAACAAAATGTGGAAAAAGTCTAGGAGTCTGAATACATTCCGAATGCACTATATATACAAAAGTATGTGGACACCCCTTCAAATTAGTGGATTCGGCTTTTTCAGCCACACCCATTGCTGACAGGTGTATAGAATCGAGAACACAACCATGCAATCTCCATAGACAAACATTGGCAGTAGAATGGCCTTACTGAAGAGCTCAGTGACTTTCAACGTGGCACCGTCATAGGATGCCACCTTTCCAACAAGTCATTTCGTCAAATTTCTGCCCTGCTAGAGCTGCCCCGGTCAACTGTAAGAGCTGTTATTGTGAAGTGGAAACGTCCAGGAGCAACAACGGCTCAGCTGCGAAGTGGTAGGCCACACAAGCTCACAGAACGGGACCACCGAGTGCTGAAGCGTTTAAAAATCGTCTGTCCTCGGTTACAACACTCATTACCGAGTTCCAAACTGCCTCTGGAAGCAACGTCAGCACAATAATTGTTCATCGGGAGCTTCATGAAATTGGTTTCCATGGCCGAGCAGCCACACACAAGCCTAAGATCACCATGCGCAATGCCAAGCGTTGGCTTGAGTGGTGTAAAGCTCGCCACCATTGGACTCTGGAGCAGAGGAAACGCGTTCTCTGTAGTGATGAATCACGCTTCACCATCTGGCAGTCCGACGGACGAATCTGGGTTTGGCGGATTCCAGGAGAACGCTATTGTCGAGATCAGTGTGGAGGAACTTGACTGGCCTGCACAGAGCCCTGACCTCAACCCCATCGACCAACTTTGGGATGAATTGGATTGCCAACTCCGAGCCAGGCCTAATTGCCCAACATCAGTGCCCGACCTCACTAATGCTCTTGTGGCTGAATGGAAGCAAGTCCCCGCAGCAATGTTCAAACATCTAGTGGAAAGCCTTCCCAGAAGAGTGGAGGCTGTTATAGCAGCAAAGGGGGGGACCAACTCCATATTAATGCCCATGATTTTGGAATGAGATGTTCGATGAGCAGGTGTCCACATACTTTTGGTCATGTAGTGTATGTACTGTTTGCCCCATGTGGGAAGTAGTTCCCAGTGAAAGATAGGCTGATATGGGACATGGTTAGTCTTTGGCTGTGTCCCAATTAATTCTCCTCCCTCCCGAAGTGTGCACTTGTACACTTCCCTTAATGGATTTGAAAGGAAAGGGACCTGTCTGTATATGGAAACTCCCACTCAAGCCCATGCCAAGACCAAGCCGATGCCAAGACCAAGCCGATGCTACATTTGTGGGGAGTAGTGAACAAGTGCACACTTCTGGAGGTACAAGAGATCATTGGGACGTAACCTCTGACTGTAGAAAGGTAGGCTGAAACATGGAACATGGGAAGAGTGAATAGACTTACTGAGATCCATCCATATCATCTGTCTTCCCCAGGATCTCCACAATGGCAAAACATAATAGCTATATTTTTGGTGTGGTGAAGTCCACTTACATTAAAGTGGATTTACTTCTCTCTTAACATCTTAACCATCGTTTCATTTGAATATCTACATTATCACGGAATCTCTCCCAGATACAAGTATAATAAGAGTCCCAAATGGCACCCTATTCCCTATATAGTGCCCTACGCTCTATTGGCCCTGATCAAATGTAGTGCACTATATAGGGAATAGGGTGCCATTTGGCCCTTTACCTTCTTCCTCCTCCTCTCACCCTGTAAATAATGTCATGACAACAGAGATGTGCTTTACCAGATGTCATGACAACAGAGATGTGCTTTACCAGATGTCATGACAACAGAGATGTGCATTACCAGATGTCATGACAACAGAGATGTGCTTTACCAGATGTCATGACAACAGAGATGTGCTTTACCAGATGTCATGACAACAGAGATGTGCTTTACCAGATGTCATGACAACAGAGATGTGCTTTACCAGATGTCATGACAACAGAGATG
Organism: Coregonus lavaretus; assembly: GCF_964263955.1. Lineage (NCBI taxonomy): Eukaryota > Metazoa > Chordata > Actinopteri > Salmoniformes > Salmonidae > Coregonus > Coregonus lavaretus. The sequence continues at coordinate 1,621,251 of NC_140005.1, forward strand.
TGCTTTACCAGATGTTTGTAACTTAAACATTACTATACAGTACCAAACGGTTTAGTCAAAGGTTAATTAACAGCATGTTGTACACATTCTCATCCTATGTAGTTGTGCTCAGTGTGGCTGGTAACAAAGTGAACTATGACATCACTTAGTGTGGCTGGTAACAAAGTGAACTATGACATCACTTAGTGTGGCTGGTAACAAAGTGAACTATGACATCATAACTGAAGTAAAAAGGTAGATGTAAATAAAAGAGGAGAAAGTTGCTTGAAGACGGAGTTTAAGGATATGTCCCAAATGTCACCCTATTCCCTATATAGTTTACTCCTTTTGATGAGAGTCAAAGTTAGTGCACTACATAGGGCCTAGGGTGCCATTTGGGATGCAGGCTAATTCTCTGTTCTGATGTTGTGCTGTTGTGTCTATCAGGACAGTTGGTATTGGAGGAGGTGAGTCTTCAGAATGTTCACGTTAATATATTACATGATGGAGGAAAGTTCTGAATGTTCTGGAGCCGTTAGAACTCGGTCGGTCCATTCTGACAGAGAGTTCAGCTGATCTGAGTGTTCCATAGAAAACAGAGTTCAGCTGATCTGAGTGTTCCATAGAAAACAGAGTTCAGCTGATCTGAGTGTTCCATAGAAAACAGAGAGTTCAGCTGATCTGAGTGTTCCATAGAAAACAGAGTTCAGCTGATCTGAGTGTTCCATAGAAAACAGAGAGTTCAGATGATCTGAGTGTTCCATAGAAAACAGAGAGTTCAGATGATCTGAGTGTTCCATAGAAAACAGAGAGTTCAGATGATCTGAGTGTTCCATAGAAAACAGAGAGTTCAGCTGATCTGAGTGTTCCATAGAAAACAGAGAGTTCAGCTGATCCGAGTGTTCCATAGAAAACAGAGAGTTCAGATGATCTGAGTGTTCCATAGAAAAGAGAGAGGGAAATGAGAGTAGTCTGTGAAGGGGGCAGGAAGGAGGGGAGACAGAAAATACCATCCTCTTCTTTACACATGTACAGTGCCTTCAGAAAGTATTCATACCCCTTGACTTATTCCACATTTTGTTGTGTTACAGCCTGAATTCAAAATTGATAAAAGTTGTTATTTTACATACAATACCCCATAATGACTAAATGAAAATATGTTTTTAGACATTTTTTGCAAATGTATTGATAATGATAAACAGAAATATCTAATTTACATACAGTGAGCTCCAGAAGTATTGGGACCGTGTCTTGTTGTTGTTCTGGCTCTGTACTCCAGAAGTATTGGGACCGTGTCTTGTTGTTGTTCTGGCTCTGTACTCCAGAAGTATTGGGACCATGTCTTGTTGTTGTTCTGGCTCTGTACTCCAGAAGTATTGGGACCATGTCTTGATGTTGTTCTGGTTCTGTACTCCAGAAGTATTGGGACCGTGTCTTGTTGTTGTTCTGGCTCTGTACTCCAGAAGTATTGGGACCGTGTCTTGTTGTTGTTCTGGCTCTGTACTCCAGAAGTATTGGGACCGTGTCTTGTTGTTGTTCTGGCTCTGTACTCCGGAAGTATTGGGACCATGTCTTGTTGTTGTTCTGGCTCTGTACTCCAGAAGTATTGGGACCATGTCTTGATGTTGTTCTGGTTCTGTACTCCAGAAGTATTGGGACCGTGTCTTGTTGTTGTTCTGGCTCTGTACTCCAGAAGTATTGGGACCATGTCTTGATGTTGTTCTGGTTCTGTACTCCAGAAGTATTGGGACCGTGTCTTGTTGTTGTTCTGGCTCTGTACTCCAGAAGTATTGGGACCGTGTCTTGTTGTTGTTCTGGCTCTGTACTCCAGAAGTATTGGGACCATGTCTTGATGTTGTTCTGGTTCTGTACTCCAGAAGTATTGGGAGTGTGTCTTGTTGTTGTTCTGGCTCTGTACTCCAGAAGTATTGGGACCGTGTCTTGTTGTTGTTCTGGCTCTGTACTCCAGAAGTATTGGGACCGTGTCTTGATGTTGTTCTGGCTCTGTACTCCAGAAGTATTGGGACCGTGTCTTGTTGTTGTTCTGGCTCTGTACTCCAGAAGTATTGGGACCGTGTCTTGTTGTTGTTCTGGCTCTGTACTCCAGAAGTATTGGGACAGTGACTATGTCTTGTTGTTGTTCTGGCTCTGTACTCCAGAAGTATTGGGACAGTGACTATGTCTTGTTGTTGTTCTGACTCTGTACTCCAGAAGTATTGGGACCATGTCTTGATGTTGTTCTGGCTCTGTACTCCAGAAGTATTGGGACCGTGTCTTGTTGTTGTTCTGGCTCTGTACTCCAGAAGTATTGGGACCATGTCTTGTTGTTGTTCTGGCTCTGTACTCCAGAAGTATTGGGACCATGTCTTGATGTTGTTCTGGTTCTGTACTCCAGAAGTATTGGGACCGTGTCTTGTTGTTGTTCTGGCTCTGTACTCCAGAAGTATTGGGACCGTGTCTTGTTGTTGTTCTGGCTCTGTACTCCAGAAGTATTGGGACCGTGTCTTGTTGTTGTTCTGGCTCTGTACTCCAGAAGTATTGGGACCATGTCTTGTTGTTGTTCTGGCTCTGTACTCCAGAAGTATTGGGACCATGTCTTGATGTTGTTCTGGTTCTGTACTCCAGAAGTATTGGGACCGTGTCTTGTTGTTGTTCTGGCTCTGTACTCCAGAAGTATTGGGACCATGTCTTGATGTTGTTCTGGTTCTGTACTCCAGAAGTATTGGGACCGTGTCTTGTTGTTGTTCTGGCTCTGTACTCCAGAAGTATTGGGACCGTGTCTTGTTGTTGTTCTGGCTCTGTACTCCAGAAGTATTGGGACCATGTCTTGATGTTGTTCTGGTTCTGTACTCCAGAAGTATTGGGAGTGTGTCTTGTTGTTGTTCTGGCTCTGTACTCCAGAAGTATTGGGACCGTGTCTTGTTGTTGTTCTGGCTCTGTACTCCAGAAGTATTGGGACCGTGTCTTGATGTTGTTCTGGCTCTGTACTCCAGAAGTATTGGGACCGTGTCTTGTTGTTGTTCTGGCTCTGTACTCCAGAAGTATTGGGACCGTGTCTTGTTGTTGTTCTGGCTCTGTACTCCAGAAGTATTGGGACAGTGACTATGTCTTGTTGTTGTTCTGGCTCTGTACTCCAGAAGTATTGGGACAGTGACTATGTCTTGTTGTTGTTCTGACTCTGTACTCCAGAAGTATTGGGACCATGTCTTGATGTTGTTCTGGCTCTGTACTCCAGAAGTATTGGGACCGTGTCTTGTTGTTGTTCTGGCTCTGTACTCCAGAAGTATTGGGACCGTGTCTTGTTGTTGTTCTGGCTCTGTACTCCAGAAGTATTGGGACCGTGTCTTGTTGTTGTTCTGGCTCTGTACTCCAGAAGTATTGGGACCATGTCTTGATGTTGTTCTGGTTCTGTACTCCAGAAGTATTGGGACCGTGTCTTGTTGTTGTTCTGGCTCTGTACTCCAGAAGTATTGGGACCGTGTCTTGTTGTTGTTCTGGCTCTGTACTCCAGAAGTATTGGGACCGTGTCTTGATGTTGTTCTGGCTCTGTACTCCAGAAGTATTGGGACTGTGTCTTGTTGTTGTTCTGGCTCTGTACTCCAGAAGTATTGGGACCGTGTCTTGTTGTTGTTCTGGCTCTGTACTCCAGAAGTATTGGGACAGTGACTATGTCTTGTTGTTGTTCTGGCTCTGTACTCCAGAAGTATTGGGACCGTGTCTTGTTGTTGTTCTGGCTCTGTACTCCAGAAGTATTGGGACCGTGTCTTGTTGTTGTTCTGGCTCTGTACTCCAGAAGTATTGGGACCATGTCTTGATGTTGTTCTGGTTCTGTACTCCAGAAGTATTGGGACCGTGTCTTGTTGTTGTTCTGGCTCTGTACTCCAGAAGTATTGGGACCATGTCTTGTTGTTGTTCTGGCTCTGTACTCCAGAAGTATTGGGACCATGTCTTGATGTTGTTCTGGTTCTGTACTCCAGAAGTATTGGGACCGTGTCTTGTTGTTGTTCTGGCTCTGTACTCCAGAAGTATTGGGACCATGTCTTGATGTTGTTCTGGTTCTGTACTCCAGAAGTATTGGGACCGTGTCTTGTTGTTGTTCTGGCTCTGTACTCCAGAAGTATTGGGACCGTGTCTTGTTGTTGTTCTGGCTCTGTACTCCAGAAGTATTGGGACCATGTCTTGATGTTGTTCTGGTTCTGTACTCCAGAAGTATTGGGAGTGTGTCTTGTTGTTGTTCTGGCTCTGTACTCCAGAAGTATTGGGACCGTGTCTTGTTGTTGTTCTGGCTCTGTACTCCAGAAGTATTGGGACTGTGTCTTGATGTTGTTCTGGCTCTGTACTCCAGAAGTATTGGGACCGTGTCTTGTTGTTGTTCTGGCTCTGTACTCCAGAAGTATTGGGACCGTGTCTTGTTGTTGTTCTGGCTCTGTACTCCAGAAGTATTGGGACAGTGACTATGTCTTGTTGTTGTTCTGGCTCTGTACTCCAGAAGTATTGGGACAGTGACTATGTCTTGTTGTTGTTCTGGCTCTGTACTCCAGAAGTATTGGGACCATGTCTTGATGTTGTTCTGGTTCTGTACTCCAGAAGTATTGGGACCGTGTCTTGTTGTTGTTCTGGCTCTGTACTCCAGAAGTATTGGGACCGTGTCTTGTTGTTGTTCTGGCTCTGTACTCCAGAAGTATTGGGACCGTGTCTTGTTGTTGTTCTGGCTCTGTACTCCAGAAGTATTGGGACCGTGTCTTGTTGTTGTTCTGGCTCTGTACTCCAGAAGTATTGGGACCGTGTCTTGTTGTTGTTCTGGCTCTGTACTCCAGAAGTATTGGGACCATGTCTTGATGTTGTTCTGGTTCTGTACTCCAGAAGTATTGGGACCGTGTCTTGTTGTTGTTCTGGCTCTGTACTCCAGAAGTATTGGGACCGTGTCTTGTTGTTGTTCTGGCTCTGTACTCCAGAAGTATTGGGACCGTGTCTTGATGTTGTTCTGGCTCTGTACTCCAGAAGTATTGGGACTGTGTCTTGTTGTTGTTCTGGCTCTGTACTCCAGAAGTATTGGGACCGTGTCTTGTTGTTGTTCTGGCTCTGTACTCCAGAAGTATTGGGACAGTGACTATGTCTTGTTGTTGTTCTGGCTCTGTACTCCAGAAGTATTGGGACAGTGACTATGTCTTGTTGTTGTTCTGGCTCTGTACTCCAGAAGTATTGGGACCATGTCTTGATGTTGTTCTGGCTCTGTACTCCAGAAGTATTGGGACCGTGTCTTGTTGTTGTTCTGGCTCTGTACTCCAGAAGTATTGGGACCGTGTCTTGTTGTTGTTCTGGCTCTATACTCCAGAAGTATTGGGACCGTGTCTTGTTGTTGTTCTGGCTCTGTACTCCAGAAGTATTGGGACCATGTCTTGATGTTGTTCTGGTTCTGTACTCCAGAAGCATTGGGACCGTGTCTTGTTGTTGTTCTGGCTCTGTACTCCAGAAGTATTGGGACCGTGTCTTGTTGTTGTTCTGGCTCTGTACTCCAGAAGTATTGGGACCGTGTCTTGATGTTGTTCTGGCTCTGTACTCCAGAAGTATTGGGACCGTGTCTTGTTGTTTTTCTGGCTCTGTACTCCAGAAGTATTGGGACCGTGTCTTGTTGTTGTTCTGGCTCTGTACTCCAGAAGTATTGGGACCATGTCTTGTTGTTGTTCTGGCTCTGTACTCCAGAAGTATTGGGACAGTGACTATGTCTTGTTGTTGTTCTGGCTCTGTACTCCAGAAGTATTGGGACCATGTCTTGATGTTGTTCTGGTTCTGTACTCCAGAAGTATTGGGACCGTGTCTTGTTGTTGTTCTGGCTCTGTACTCCAGAAGTATTGGGACCGTGTCTTGTTGTTGTTCTGGCTCTGTACTCCAGAAGTATTGGGACAGTGACCATGTCTTGTTGTTGTTCTGGTTCTGTACTCCAGAAGTATTGGGACCATGTCTTGATGTTGTTCTGGTTCTGTACTCCAGAAGTATTGGGACCGTGTCTTGTTGTTGTTCTGGCTCTGTACTCCAGAAGTATTGGGACCATGTCTTGTTGTTGTTCTGGCTCTGTACTCCAGAAGTATTGGGACCATGTCTTGTTGTTGTTCTGGCTCTGTACTCCAGAAGTATTGGGACAGTGACTATGTCTTGTTGTTGTTCTGGCTCTGTACTCCAGAAGTATTGGGACCATGTCTTGTTGTTGTTCTGGCTCTGTACTCCAGAAGTATTGGGACCATGTCTTGTTGTTGTTCTGGCTCTGTACTCCAGAAGTATTGGGACCATGTCTTGTTGTTGTTCTGGCTCTGTACTCCAGAAGTATTGGGACAGTGACTATGTCTTGTTGTTGTTCTGGCTCTGTACTCCAGAAGTATTGGGACCATGTCTTGTTGTTGTTCTGGCTCTGTACTCCAGAAGTATTGGGACCATGTCTTGTTGTTGTTCTGGCTCTGTACTCCAGAAGTATTGGGACCGTGTCTTGTTGTTGTTCTGGCTCTGTACTCCAGAAGTATTGGGACAGTGACCATGTCTTGTTGTTGTTCTGGTTCTGTACTCCAGAAGTATTTGGACCATTTCTTGATGTTGTTCTGGTTCTGTACTCCAGAAGTATTGGGACCGTGTCTTGTTGTTGTTCTGGCTCTGTACTCCAGAAGTATTGGGACCATGTCTTGTTGTTGTTCTGGCTCTGTACTCCAGAAGTATTGGGACCATGTCTTGTTGTTGTTCTGGCTCTGTACTCCAGAAGTATTGGGACAGTGACTATGTCTTGTTGTTGTTCTGGCTCTGTACTCCAGAAGTATTGGGACCATGTCTTGTTGTTGTTCTGGCTCTGTACTCCAGAAGTATTGGGACCATGTCTTGTTGTTGTTCTGGCTCTGTACTCCAGAAGTATTGGGACCATGTCTTGTTGTTGTTCTGGCTCTGTACTCCAGAAGTATTGGGACAGTGACTATGTCTTGTTGTTGTTCTGGCTCTGTACTCCAGAAGTATTGGGACCATGTCTTGTTGTTGTTCTGGCTCTGTACTCCAGAAGTATTGGGACCATGTCTTGTTGTTGTTCTGGCTCTGTACTCCAGAAGTATTGGGACCGTGTCTTGTTGTTGTTCTGGTTTTGTACTCCAGAAGTATTGGGACCGTGTCTTGTTGTTGTTCTGGCTCTGTACTCCAGAAGTATTGGGACCGTGTCTTGTTGTTGTTCTGGCTCTGTACTCCAGAAGTATTGGGACCGTGTCTTGTTGTTGTTCTGGCTCTGTACTCCAGAAGTATTGGGACCATGTCTTGATGTTGTTCTGGCTCTGTACTCCAGAAGTATTGGGACCATGTCTTGTTGTTGTTCTGGCTCTGTACTCCAGCAATTTGGATTTGAAATGATACATGACTATGAGGTTAAAGTGCAGACTGCCAGCTTTAATTTGAGGGTAATTTTCATCCATATTGGGTGAATCGTCACTTTTTGTACCTAGTCCCCCCATTTTAGGGGACCAAAGGTATTGGGACAAATTCACTTACAGTATATGTGTATTAAAGTAGTCAAATGTTTAGTATTTGGTCCCATATTCGTAGCACACAATGATTACATCAAGGTTGTGACTCTACAAACTTGTTCGATGCATTTGCTGTTTGTTTTGGTTGTGTTTCAGATTATTTTGTGACCAATAGAAATGAATGGTAAATAATGTATTGTGTCACATTTTGAGTCACTTTTATTTTAAATAAGAATAGAATACATTGAGTTTACAAAACATTAGGAACACCTGCTCTTTCCATGACAGACTGACCAGGTGAATCCAGGTGAAAGCTATGATCCCTTGTTGATGTCACTTGTTAAATCCACTTCAATCAGTGTAGATGAAGGGGAGGAGACAGGTTAAAGAAGGATTTTTAAGCCTTGAGACAATTGAGACATGGATTGTGTATGTGTGCCATTCAGAGGGTGAATGGGCAAGACAAAAGATTTGTGCCTTTGAACGGGGTATGGTAGTAGGTGCCAGGCGCACCGGTTTGTGTCAAGAACTCCATGCTGCTGGATTTTTCACGCTCAACAGGTTCCCGTGTGTATCAAGCATGGTCCACCACCGAAAGGACATCCAGCTAACTTGACACAACTGTGGGAAGCATTGGAGTCAACATGGGTCAGCATCCTTGTGGAACGCTTTCGACACCTTGTAGAGTCCATGCCCCGATGAATGGAGGCTGTTCTGAGGGCAAAAGGGGGTACAACTCGATATTAGGAAGGTAAAGGGGGGGGGGCAACTCAATATTAGGAAGGTAAAGGGGGGGGGGGCAACTCAATATTAGGAAGGTGTTCATAATGTTTGGTATACGCAGTGTATGTTTCTAAACCCTTCTGCATTCATGTGGATGCTACCATGATTACGGATAGTCGTGAATAATGATGAGTGAGAAAGTTAGACGTACAAATATCATGATGTGATGAGGCATATATGTGGGGAAAGGTATACAATTTCTAGAATAATGAACGTTTCCAAGAGCACAGTGGTCTCCATTATTGGGGAAATGGAAACATATGGAACTACCCAGACTCTGTCTAGGGCTGGCCGTCCGACCAAACTGAGCAACCGGGCAAGAAGGACCTTGGTCAGGGAGGTGACCAAGAACCCAATGACCACTCTGACAGAACTACAGAGTTCCTTGGCTGAGGTGGGAGAACCTGCCAGAAGGACAACCGTCTCTACAGCACTTCACCAATCTGAGCTTTATGGGTGAGTGGCCAGACGGAAACCACTCCTGTGAAAAAGGCACATGACAGCACGTCTGGAGTTTGCAAAAAGGCACGTGAAAGACTGAGAGCATAAGGCGAAACATTGTGTGATCTGATGAGATAAAACATTTCCTCTTTGGCCTGAATGCAAAGCGCTATGTCTGGAGAAAACCAGGCACAGCTCATCACCCGTCTAACACCATCCCTACCGTGAAGCATGGTGGTGGCAGCATCATGCTATGGGGGTGCTTTTCAGCAGCAGGGACTGGGAGACTGGTAAGGATAGAGGGAACAATAAATGGAGCCAAATACAGGCAAGTCCTGCTTCAGAGTGCAAACGACCTTAGACTGGGGCGAAGATTTAGGTTCCAACAGAACAATGACCCCAAGCAACGCTGGAATGGCTTCAGAACAAGAATCTGAAAGTCCTTGAGTGGCCCAGCCAAAGCGCAGACTTGAATCCCATTGAAAATCTGTGGAAAGACTTGAAGATTGCTGCTCACCGCCGCTCCCCATCTAATTTAACAGAGCTTGAGAAAATCTGCAGGGAAAAATGGGAGAAAATCCCAAAATCCAGACGTGCAAAGCTGATACAGACAAACCCAAGACGACTCAAAGCTGTAATGGCCGCCAAGAAGGGGCTTCCAGAAAGCCTTGAGCCAAGGGTGTGAATACTTACATGGGTTCACTTTGTCATTATGGGGTATTGTGTCTAGATGGGTGAGATTTCTTTTGAATTCAGGCTGTAACACAAAGTGTGGAATATGTCTAGGGGTATGAATACTTTCAGAAGGCACTGTACATACATCTCTCCCTTTCTCTCTCTCTCTTTCTCTCTCTCTCTCTTTCTCTTTATCTGTCCCTGTTTCTCTCTCTCTCCACTCCCAAGTCAGTCGGTCTGTAGTGTAGTCTATGGAGCCCCAGGGTTGGGGCTAGCCAGCAGAAGGGAGAGGCCCAGTGGAAGGGACCATCCCAGGGCAGACAGGTGGAGGGGAGGGGCTCCATGGTCCACCAGCCCTGGGGACGGCAGGGTCCAGTCTTCCCCATCACCACCCCACAGTCTATCGTTCTCATTCACCTGCATGGGGAGACACAAACACTGTTAGGAAATAGCAGTTTAAAATGTATTTCATGCACCTGGGGAGAAGGGAATTGTTTGATCAAAAAGACAGCACTACTCCGCAATTTGTCCTGACATCACAGGCTGTCTCCTGCACGTAATGCAATTACAGTACAAAATAAAGATGGCCTGAGAGTGTACTGTTCATCAAGCTGTCTCACTACAGAAACAGGAGATAGACTAGTGTCCTGTCCAGGGGGTGTACTGTTCATCAAGCTGTCTCACTACAGAAACAGGAGATAGACTAGTGTCCTGTCCAGGGGGTGTACTGTACATCAAGCTGTCTCACTACAGAAACAGGAGATAGACTAGTGTCCTGTCCAGGGGGTGTACTGTTCATCAAGCTGTCTCACTACAGAAACAGGAGATAGACTAGTGTCCTGTCCAGGGGGTGTACTGTTCATCAAGCTGTCTCACTACAGAAACAGGAGATAGACTAGTGTCCTGTCCAGGGGGTGTACTGGTACATCAAGCTGTCTCACTACAGAAACAGGAGATAGACTAGTGTCCTGTCCAGGGGGTGTACTGTACATCAAGCTGCCTCACTACAGAAACAGGAGATAGACTAGTGTCCTGTCCAGGGGGTGTACTGTACATCAAGCTGTCTCACTACAGAAACAGGAGATAGACTAGTGTCCTGTCCAGGGGGTGTCCTGTACATCAATCTGTCTCACTACAGAAACAGGAGATAGACTAGTGTCCTGTCCAGGGGGTGTACTGTACATCAAGCTGTCTCACTACAGAAACAGGAGATAGACTAGTGTCCTGTCCAGGGGGTGTCCTGTACATCAAGCTGTCTCACTACAGAACCAGGAGATAGACTAGTGTCCTGTCCAGGGGGTGTACTGTACATCAAGCTGTCTCACTACAGAAACAGGAGATAGACTAGTGTCCTGTCCAGGGGGTGTACTGTACATCAAGCTGTCTCACTACAGAAACAGGAGATAGACTAGTGTCCTGTCCAGGGGGTGTACTGGTACATCAAGCTGTCTCACTACAGAAACAGGAGATAGACTAGTGTCCTGTCCAGGGGGTGTACTGTTCATCAAGCTGTCTCACTACAGAAACAGGAGATAGACTAGTGTCCTGTCCAGGGGGTGTACTGGTACATCAAGCTGTCTCACTACAGAAACAGGAGATAGACTAGTGTCCTGTCCAGGGGGTGTACTGGTACATCAAGCTGTCTCACTACAGAAACAGGAGATAGACTAGTGTCCTGTCCAGGGGGTGTCCTGTACATCAAGCTGTCTCACTACAGAACCAGGAGATAGACTAGTGTCCTGTCCAGGGGGTGTACTGTACATCAAGCTGTCTCACTACAGAAACAGGAGATAGACTAGTGTCCTGTCCAGGGGGTGTACTGTACATCAAGCTGTCTCACTACAGAAACAGGAGATAGACTAGTGTCCTGTCCAGGGGGTGTACTGGTACATCAAGCTGTCTCACTACAGAAACAGGAGATAGACTAGTGTCCTGTCCAGGGGGTGTACTGGTACACCAAGCTGTCTCACTACAGAAACAGGAGATAGACTAGTGTCCTGTCCAGGGGGTGTACTGTACATCAAGCTGTCTCACTACAGAAACAGGAGATAGACTAGTGTCCTGTCCAGGGGGTGTACTGGTACATCAAGCTGTCTCACTACAGAAACAGGAGATAGACTAGTGTCCTGTCCAGGGGGTGTACTGGTACATCAAGCTGTCTCACTACAGAAACAGGAGATAGACTAGTGTCCTGTCCAGGGGGTGTCCTGTACATCAAGCTGTCTCACTACAGAACCAGGAGATAGACTAGTGTCCTGTCCAGGGGGTGTACTGTACATCAAGCTGTCTCACTACAGAAACAGGAGATAGACTAGTGTCCTGTCCAGGGGGTGTACTGTACATCAAGCTGTCTCACTACAGAAACAGGAGATAGACTAGTGTCCTGTCCAGGGGGTGTACTGGTACATCAAGCTGTCTCACTACAGAAACAGGAGATAGACTAGTGTCCTGTCCAGGGGGTGTACTGGTACACCAAGCTGTCTCACTACAGAAACAGGAGATAGACTAGTGTCCTGTCCAGGGGGTGTACTGTACATCAAGCTGTCTCACTACAGAAACAGGAGATAGACTAGTGTCCTGTCCAGGGGGTGTACTGTACATCAAGCTGTCTCACTACAGAAACAGGAGATAGACTAGTGTCCTGTCCAGGGGGTGTACTGGTACATCAAGCTGTCTCACTACAGAAACAGGAGATAGACTAGTGTCCTGTCCAGGGGGTGTACTGTTCATCAAGCTGTCTCACTACAGAAACAGGAGATAGACTAGTGTCCTGTCCAGGGGGTGTACTGGTACATCAAGCTGTCTCACTACAGAAACAGGAGATAGACTAGTGTCCTGTCCAGAGGGTGTACTGGTACATCAAGCTGTCTCACTACAGAAACAGGAGATAGACTAGTGTCCTGTCCAGGGGGTGTACTGTACATCAAGCTGTCTCACTACAGAAACAGGAGATAGACTAGTGTCCTGTCCAGGGGGTGTACTGTACATCAAGCTGTCTCACTACAGAAACAGGAGATAGACTAGTGTCCTGTCCAGGGGGTGTACTGTACATCAAGCTGCCTCACTACAGAAACAGGAGATAGACTAGTGTCCTGTCCAGGGGGTGTACTGGTACATCAAGCTACCTCACTACAGAAACAGGAGATAGACTAGTGTCCTGTCCAGGAGGTGTACTGTACATCAAGCTGTCTCACTACAGAAACAGGAGATAGACTAGTGTCCTGTCCAGGGGGTGTACTGTACATCAAGCTGCCTCACTACAGAAACAGGAGATAGACTAGTGTCCTGTCCAGGGGGTGTACTGGTACACCAAGCTGTCTCACTACAGAAACAGGAGATAGACTAGTGTCCTGTCCAGGGGGTGTACTGTACATCAAGCTGTCTCACTACAGAAACAGGAGATAGACTAGTGTCCTGTCCAGGGGGTGTCCTGTACATCAAGCTGTCTCACTACAGAAACAGGAGATAGACTAGTGTCCTGTCCAGGGGGTGTACTGTACATCAAGCTGCCTCACTACAGAAACAGGAGATAGACTAGTGTCCTGTCCAGGGGGTGTACTGGTACACCAAGCTGTCTCACTACAGAAACAGGAGATAGACTAGTGTCCTGTCCAGGGGGTGTACTGTACATCAAGCTGCCTCACTACAGAAACAGGAGATAGACTAGTGTCCTGTCCAGGGGGTGTACTGGTACATCAAGCTACCTCACTACAGAAACAGGAGATAGACTAGTGTCCTGTCCAGGAGGTGTACTGTACATCAAGCTGTCTCACTACAGAAACAGGAGATAGACTAGTGTCCTGTCCAGGGGGTGTACTGTACATCAAGCTGCCTCACTACAGAAACAGGAGATAGACTAGTGTCCTGTCCAGGGGGTGTACTGGTACACCAAGCTGTCTCACTACAGAAACAGGAGATAGACTAGTGTCCTGTCCAGGGGGTGTACTGTACATCAAGCTGTCTCACTACAGAAACAGGAGATAGACTAGTGTCCTGTCCAGGGGGTGTACTGTACATCAAGCTGCCTCACTACAGAAACAGGAGATAGACTAGTGTCCTGTCCAGGGGGTGTACTGTACATCAAGCTGTCTCACTACAGAAACAGACCCTCAGAACAGCCTCCATTCATCAGGGCATGGACTCTACAAGGTGTCAAAAGCATTCCACAGGGATGTTGGCCCATGTTGACTCCAGTGCTTCCCACAGTTGTGTCAAGTTGGCTGGATGTCCTTTGGGTGGTGGACCATTCTTGATACACAAGAGAAACTGTTGAGCGTGAAAAACCCAGCAGAATTGCAGTTCTTGGCATTTGTTGGTGAGACTATCCTATTCTACAATTGGTTGGTCATTACCTGGTCTATAATCACTAGGCAGAGATAGACTGGCTGAGCACAGTGTAGCGTAGAGAGAAGCAGAGAGGAGAATTAAGTGTTGATAATTGACTTCCTGTTACCCCACTTAGTTACTGTAGGAAAGCCTGGTACCTCATCATCAAACCTGTTTAACAGCCTCCTCCTCTCTCCTGGTACCTCATCATCAAACCTGTTTAACAGCCTCCTCCTCTCTCCTGGTACCTCACCATCAAACCTGTTTAACAGCCTCCTCCTCTCTCCTGGTACCTCACCATCAAACCTGTTTAACATCCTCCTCCTCTCTCCTGGTACCTCACCATCAAACCTCTTTAACGGCCTCCTCCTCTCTCCTGGTACCTCATCATCAAACCTGTTTAACAGCCTCCTCCTCTCTCCTGGTACCTCATCATCAAACCTGTTTAACAGCCTCCTCCTCTCTCCTGGTACCTCACCATCAAACCTGTTTAACAGCCTCCTCCTCTCTCCTGGTACCTCATCATCAAACCTGTTTAACGGCCTCCTCCTCTCTCCTGGTACCTCACCATCAAACCTCTTTAACGGCCTCCTCCTCTCTCCTGGTACCTCATCATCAAACCTGTTTAACAGCCTCCTCCTCTCTCCTGGTACCTCATCATCAAACCTGTTTAACAGCCTCCTCCTCTCTCCTGGTACCTCACCATCAAACCTGTTTAACAGCCTCCTCCTCTCTCCTGGTACCTCACCATCAAACCTGTTTAACAGCCTCCTCCTCTCTCCTGGTACCTCACCATCAAACCTGTTTAACAGCCTCCTCCTCTCTCCTGGTACCTCACCATCAAACCTGTTTAACAGCCTCCTCCTCTCTCCTGGTACCTCACCATCAAACCTGTTTAACAGCCTCCTCCTCTCTCCTGGTACCTCATCATCAAACTGTTTAACAGCCTCCTCTCTCCTGGTACCTCACCATCAAACCTCTTTAACGGCCTCCTCCTCTCTCCTGGTACCTCATCATCAAACCTGTTTAACAGCCTCCTCCTCTCTCCTGGTACCTCACCATCAAACCTGTTTAACAGCCTCCTCCTCTCTCCTGGTACCTCACCATCAAACCTGTTTAACAGCCTCCTCCTCTCTCCTGGTACCTCATCATCAAACCTGTTTAACAGCCTCCTCCTCTCTCCTGGTACCTCACCATCAAACCTGTTTAACAGCCTCCTCCTCTCTCCTGGTACCTCACCATCAAACCTGTTTAACAGCCTCCTCCTCTCTCCTGGTACCTCACCATCAAACCTGTTTAACAGCCTCCTCCTCTCTCCTGGTACCTCATCATCAAACCTCTTTAACGGCCTCCTCCTCTCTCCTGGTACCTCATCATCAAACCTGTTTAACAGCCTCCTCCTCTCTCCTGGTACCTCACCATCAAACCTGTTTAACAGCCTCCTCCTCTCTCCTGGTACCTCACCATCAAACCTGTTTAACAGCCTCCTCCTCTCTCCTGGTACCTCACCATCAAACCTGTTTAACAGCCTCCTCCTCTCTCCTGGTACCTCCCCATCAAACCTGTTTAACAGCCTCCTCCTCTCTCCTGGTACCTCATCATCAAACCTGTTTAACAGCCTCCTCCTCTCTCCTGGTACCTCATCATCAAACCTGTTTAACAGCCTCCTCCTCTCTCCTGGTACCTCACCATCAAACCTGTTTAACGGCCTCCTCCTCTCTCCTGGTACCTCACCATCAAACCTGTTTAACAGCCTCCTCCTCTCTCCTGGTACCTCATCATCAAACCTGTTTAACAGCCTCCTCCTCTCTCCTGGTACCTCACCATCAAACCTCTTTAACGGCCTCCTCCTCTCTCCTGGTACCTCATCATCAAACCTGTTTAACAGCCTCCTCCTCTCTCCTGGTACCTCATCATCAAACCTGTTTAACAGCCTCCTCCTCTCTCCTGGTACCTCATCATCAAACCTGTTTAACGGCCTCCTCCTCTCTCCTGGTACCTCACCATCAAACCTGTTTAACAGCCTCCTCCTCTCTCCTGGTACCTCATCATCAAACCTGTTTAACAGCCTCCTCCTCTCTCCTGGTACCTCACCATGGCTGTTAGAGCCGGTTCAAAACACACATTAGGACTGTGTTCCAAATGTAATAATAATAATAATAATAATAATAATATAACAATGGTAGGCCTTGAAATATGTCACCCTATGCACTATTCACCTGAGTGGGTATCTGTGCTCTCAGGACATTAAGTTCCGTTTCCATGGTGATGCCAGGGACTGTGGTTGCCAGGCGCTGGATGTGGTTGTTGAGGGTAGCGAGAGCTGGGCTGGGCATGCCTGGTTGGTTTGCTGCTCCTGCGGAGGACTGCTTGTCTGTCCTGTTCCCAAACGCCAGCATGGCTTTCTCTGTTCAGAATGACAGAGTAGAGTCAAGTGAGGGGCGTGTGTGTGTGTGTGTGTGTGTGTGTGTGTGTGTGTGTGTGTGTGTGTGTGTGTGTGTGTGTGTGTGTGTGTGTGTGTGTGTGTGTGTGTGTGTGTGTGTGTGTGTGTGTGTGTGTGTGTGTGTGTGCGCGTGCGTGCGCGCGCGCAAGCTCTCGTCCAGGGGTCTCCAACCTTTTCTAACATGAGAGCTGCTTTTAAAACATGTCGCCAGTTACTCATTTAGTCTAGCTTTCAAATTGGCCCATTCTTCTTCTCTCCCCTGGTAAGAACAGTGGGATAAATACACCTGTAGGTAGAGTCCAGTAGGATAAATACACCTGTAGGTAGAGTCCAGTAGGATAAATACACCTGTAGGTAGAGTCCAGGAGGATAAATACACCTGTAGGTAGAGTCCAGTAGGATAAATACACCTGTAGGTAGAGTCCAGTAGGATAAATACACCTGTAGGTAGAGTCCAGTAGGATAAATACACCTGTAGGTAGAGTCCAGTAGGATAAATACACCTGTAGGTAGAGTCCAGTAGGATAAATACACCTGTAGGTAGAGTCCAGTAGGATAAATACACCTGTAGGTAGAGTCCAGTAGGATAAATACACCTGTAGGTAGAGTCCAGTAGGATAAATACACCTGTAGGTAGAGTCCAGGAGGATAAATACACCTGTAGGTAGAGTCCAGTAGGATAAATACACCTGTAGGTAGAGTCCAGTAGGATAAATACACCTGTAGGTAGAGTCCAGTAGGATAAATACACCTGTAGGTAGAGTCCAGTAGGATAAATACACATTTAGTATAGCTTTCAAATATGCCCATTCTTCACCTCTCCCCTACAACTCTTCCCCGGTCCTTGGTGTACAAAATACAGTTGAAGTCGTAAGTTTAAATACACTTTGGTTGGAGTCATTAAAACTCGTATTTCAACCACTCCACACATTTCTTGTTAACAAACTATAGTTTTGGCAAGTCGGTTAGGACATCTACTTTGTGCATGACACAAGTAATTTTTCCAACAATTGTTTACAGACAAATTATTTCACTTATAATTCACTGTATCACAATTCCAGTGGGTCAGAAGTTTACATACACTAAGTTGACTGTGCCTTTAAACAGCTTGGAAAATGATATCATGGCTTTAGAAGCTTCTGATAGGCTAATTGACATCACTTGAGTCAATTGGAGGTGTACCTGTGGATGTATTTCAAGGCCTACCTTCAAACTCAGTGCCTCTTTAATTGACATCATGGGGAAAAAATTGTAGACCTCCACAAGTCTGGTTCATCCTTGGGAGCAATTTCCAAACGCCTGAAGGTACCACGTTCATCTGTACAAACAATAGTACGCAAGTATAAACACCATGGGACCACGCAGCCGTCATACCGCTCAGGAAGGAGACGCGTTCTGTCTCCTAGAGATGAACGTACTTTGGTGCGAAAAGTACATATTAATCCCAGAACAACAGCAAAGGACCTTGTGAAGATGCTGGAGGAAACAGGTACAAAGTATCTATATCCACAGTAAAAGGAGTCCTATATCGACATAACCTGAAAGGCCACTCAGCAAGGAAGAAGCCACTGCTCCAAAACCACCATAAAAAAGCCAGACTACAGTTTGCAACTGCACATGGGGACAAAGATTGTACTTTTTGGAGAAATGTCCTGATGATACAAAAATAGAACTGTTTGGCCATAATGACCATAGTTATGTTTGGAGGAAAAAGGGGGACGCTTGCAAGCCGAAGAACACCATCCCAACCGTGAAGCATGGGGGTGGCAGCATCATGCTGTGGAGGTGCTTTGCTGCAGGATGGACTGGTGCACTTCACAAAATAAATGGCATCATGAGGAAGGAAAATTATGTGGATATATTGAAGCAACATCTCAAGACATCAGTCAGGAAGTTAAACTTGGTTGCAAATGGGTCTTCCAAATGGACAATGACCCCAAGCCTACTTCCAAAATTGTGGCAAAATGGCTTAAGGACAACAAAGTCAAGGTATTGGAGTGGCCATCACAAAACCCTGACCTCAATCCTATAGAAAATGTGTGGGCAGAACTGAAAAAGTGTGTGCGAGCAAGGAGGCCTTCAAACCTGATTCAGTTACACCAGCTCTGTCAGGAGGAATGGGCCAAAATTCACCCAACTTATTGTGGGAAGGTTGTGGATGGCTACCCAAAACGTTTGACCCAAGTTAAACAATTTAAAGGCAATGCTACCAAATACTAATTGAGTGTATGTAAACTTCTGACCCACTGGGAATGTGATGAAATAAATAAAAGCTGAAATAAATAATTCTCTCTATTATTATTCTGACATTTCACATTCTTAAAATAAAGTGGTGATCCTAACTGACCTAAGACAGGGAATTCTTACTAGGATTAAATGTTAGGAATTGTGAAAAACTGAGTTTAAAATGTATTTGGCTAAGGTATATGTCAACTTTCGACTTCAACTGTATGTGTTTTCTGTCAATTTAACTGGTAAAATAATGGTTAATAAACAACTCTAAAATTATATTTGGGATTTTCCAGAATTCTGTTTTCTCTGTTTTATGTTTCCTGGTTTGGGATTTTTTTTTCATTTTTTATACATTTTTTATACTAGAAAAAACAAACATAAAATGAGTTCTGAGTCATAATTCCCCTTTAATTATTATAGAGAGGAATGTTTCTGCTGCAGCACGTCATGACAGAGTTAATAATCACCACCCAATTGATACAAATAATCATTATACGGTATAGTTCTGTCAGGTAAGCCTACTTTGCAATGCAAATAGTCTGGGTAGCCATTTGGTTAGCTGTTCAGGAGTCTTATGGCTTGGGGGTGGAAGCTGTTAAGAAGCTTTTTGGAACTGGACTTGGCGCTCCGGTACCGCTTGCCGTGCGGTAGCAGAGAGAACAGTCTATGACTAGGGTGGCTGGAGTCTTTGAACATTTTTAGGGCCTTCCTCTGACACCGCCTGGTATAGAGGTCCTGGATGGCAGGAAGCTTGGCCCCAGTGATGTACTGGGCTGTACGCACTACCCTCTGTAGTGCCTTGCGGTCGGATGCCGAGCAGTTGCCATACCAGGCGGTGATGCAACCAGTCAGGATGCTCTCGATGGTGCAAATGTATAACTTTTTGAGGATCTGAGCACCCATGCCAAATCTTTTCAGTCTCCTGAGGGGGAATAGGCTTTTTCGTGCCCTCTTCACGACTATCTTGGTGTGTTTGGACCATGATAGTTCGTTGGTGATGTGGACACCAAGGAACCTGAAGCTCTCGACCTGCTCCACTACAACCCTGTGGATGAGAATGGGGGCGTGCTCTGCCCTCCTTTTCCTGTAGTCCACAATCATCTCCTTTGTCTTGGTCACGTTGAGGGAGAGGTTGTTATCCTGGCACCACACGGCCAGATCTCGGACCTCCTCCTTATAGGCTGTCTCATCGTTGACGGTGATCAGGCCTACCACTGTTGTTTCGTCGGCAAACTTAATGATGGTGTTGGAGTCGTGCCTGGCCATGCAGTCATGGGTGAACAGGGAGTACAGGAGGGGACTGAGCACGCACCCCTGAGGGGCCCCCGTGTTGAGGATCAGCGGGGCAGATGTGTCGTTACCTAACCTTACCACCTGGGGGTGGCCCGTCAGGAAGTCCAGGATCCAGTTGCAGAGGGAGGTGTTTAGTCCCAGGGTCCTTAGCTTAGTGAAGAGCTTTGAGGGCACTATGGTGTTGAATCCAGAGTGACTTACAGTTGGTGCGTTCATCTTAAGATAGCTAGGTGGGACAACCATATTTCACAGGCATAGAAAGTAAAAATTTTCCTCAATACCGTAGCTGTCAGTCAGAGCTGGGGGGGTCAAGTGCAAGTGCTAGTTAAGTGTTATTTTATTTTGGGTCGAGGTGAGGAGGAGGATTATTTAAGATACTGTTTGAAGATGTTTTCGGAAGCTAGACAGAGACTCTGCTGTCCAAGTTTCAAGGGGAAGCTGGTTCCACCATTGGGGTGCCAGGACAGAGAAGAGCTTGGACTGGGCTGAGCGGGAGCTGACCTCTCATTGGGGTGCCAGGACAGAGAAGAGCTTGGACTGGGCTGAGCGGGAGCTGCCGTCCCATTGGGGTGCCAGGACAGAGAAGAGCTTGGACTGGGATGAGGGGGAGCTGCCCTCCCGTAGGGGTGGGAGGGCCAAGAGACCAGAGGTGGCAGAACGGAGTGCTCGGGTTGGGGTGTATAATAGGGCCTATGGTCCAAACAAAGGTTCCTCATACCCACAAGCTGGTGTAAATAGCAAATCTGATGGTTCGTATAGATCTGAACAAAGCCGATGAGCTGGCTGTTTTTAACTGCCCTGCCGTATCACAGACCGGGAGTGGATAGGCTATATAGCTATAGCTGCCTTTACTGGCTTGGGATACGCGTCGTCTGCTAGGTTAACGTTGAGTGAACATAATCCTGGTAGAACGTGAGTGCAGACTGGGGGTCGTCAAACGTGTGGCAAGCTCCCTGGAAGGTAATCCTCAGGTCTAGCCGGGTGAATCAGGCCAAAACTGACTCCTGCCTTGTGAAGGTGGGCTTTTACGCCTTTGTATGCAGCCTTAAGATTCACGTTCTCTGTTCTCAGCGTGTTGTATTTGGCCTCCAGCTCGGTTAGCCATTCGTCGATGTTAGTCTTCGAAGTTTCCAAGTACTTGATTGTTTGTGCTTGGGTGGAGACAGTTTCTTGCGATGTCGTCACTGTTGACTGGAGTTCTGTCATAATTTCAGCACCGCCGCCATGTTTTTCTGGGTCCCAGACATATCAAAAACACTCCCCAATTGTTGCTAAAGCCAGTAAATCTGCAAAGTGCGTACTCTTTTGGAAAATTAAAAAGTTTAAGGCCTAAAAATATCGACCCTTAGCGGAGAAGACGTCTTTTCGTAGCCATGTTGAAACCAAGCCCCCCTAGTGCATTACTTTCAGCCTGAGCCCTATGGGCCCTGTGCATTGGATGCTTCTTTCATTAGGGTCATAGTGTGATGCGGACCACTAGTCCATGAACCATTAGAACCGAACGCCGCCATTAGAAATGTGTTCATCCTTATCATAACTTCTACTGTACCAGATGGCGAGAGACGGAGAGAGAGAGATGGAGAGAGAGAGATGGAGAGAGAGAGAGAGAGACAGAGAGAAAGAGAGTGAGAGAGAGTGACCGAGAGAGAGAGGAGACTAAAGTTTTGACTAAAGTCTCTATAATGGCTTGGCTCTATAGAGATGATTGAGTGAGTCTCTATAATGGCTTGGCTCTAACGAGATGATTGAGTGAGTCTCTATAATGGCTTGGCTCTATAGAGATGATTGAGTGAGTCTCTATAATGGCTTGGCTCTATAGAGATGATTGAGTGAGTCTCAATAATGGCTCTATAGAGATGATTGAGTGAGTCTCTATTATGGCTTGGCTCTATAGAGATGATTGAGTGAGTCTCTATTATGGCTTGGCTCTACAGTGATGATTGAGTGAGTCTCCATTATGGCTCTATAGGATGATTGAGTGAGTCTCCATTATGGCTCTATAGAGATGATTGAGTGAGTCTCCATTATGGCTCTATAGAGATTATTGAGTGAGTCTATAATGGCTTGGCTCTATAGAGATGATTGAGTGAGTCTCTATAATGGCTTGGCTCTATAGAGATGATTGAGTGAGTCTCCATTATGGCTTGGCTCTATAGAGATGATTGAGTGAGTCTCTATAATGGCTTGGCTCTATAGAGATGATTGAGTGAGTCTCAATAATGGCTCTATAGAGATGATTGAGTGAGTCTCTATTATGGCTTGGCTCTATAGAGATGATTGAGTGAGTCTCTATTATGGCTTGGCTCTATAGAGATGATTGAGTGAGTCTCTATAATGGCTTGGCTCTATAGAGATGATTGAGTGAGTCTCAATAATGGCTCTATAGAGATGATTGAGTGAGTCTCTATTATGGCTTGGCTCTATAGAGATGATTGAGTGAGTCTCCATTATGGCTCTATAGAGATGATTGAGTGAGTCTCCATTATGGCTCTATAGAGATGATTGAGTGAGTCTCCATTATGGCTCTATAGAGATGATTGAGTGAGTCTCCATTATGGCTCTATAGAGATGATTGAGTGAGTCTATAATGGCTTGGCTCTATAGAGATGATTGAGTGAGTCTCTATAATGGCTTGGCTCTATAGAGATGATTGAGTGAGTCTCCATTATGGCTTGGCTCTATAGAGATGATTGAGTGTCTCTATAATGGCTTGGCTCTATAGAGATGATTGAGTGAGTCTCTATAATGGCTTGGCTCTATAAGGAGTTTATAAATGAAATACTCTCTCTTCTATCTTCTTTCTATGAATGATTTCCTTCCATGTTATTTAGGTATAACTGATGACGGATCTCCAGTGCCAGACAGGCATCTGAACCAACACCAGTTTATTGTACAGTATGACGAGGGTCTGAACCATTTGTTCATAGTGTTAGTGGTGTTATGGTAGGCACATTAGATAGTGTTACTACGGTTGGAGTGTGTTGGCGGCAGTGTTACTATGGTTACTACAGCTATAGTGTGTTGCTGTTGATTGACAGTGTTTCTACGGTTACTATAGTGCACGTTGAATGGCGCTTTCACTCACTCAGGCAGACGTTGTCATGGAAATATTCAAGGAAGTCATCGCACTGCTCCTTGTAGTTCCCGGAGGCCGAGCACGAACACCACGGACCCACATTAGACGTTGAGTTATCCAGGTAGTTAGGAGTGATGGCAGTGCCTGGAGAGAGAGAAGGCAGGGGGGGGTGGAAGATGGGGGAAGAGAGGGAGGGATGGAAGGAGGGGAGAGAGAGGGAGGCAGGGAGGGAGGGATGGAAGGAGGGGAGAGAGGGAGGCAGGGAGGGATGGAAGATGGGGGAAGAGAGGGAGGCAGGGAGGGATGGAATGAGGGGAGAGAGAGGGAGGCAGGGAGGGATGGAAGATGGGAGAGAGAGGGAGGCAGGGAGGGATGGAAGGAGGGGAGAGAGGAAGGGAGGGAGGGAGGGATGGAGGGGGGGAGAGGAAGGCAGGGAGGGAGGGATGGAGGGGAGAGAGAGGGAGGGAGGGATGGAAGGAGGGGAGAGGGAGGCAGGGAGGGAGGGATGGAGGGGAGAGGGAGGCAGGGAGGGAGGGATGGAGGGGAGAGAGGGAGGGAGGGAGGCAGGGAGGGATG
>NC_140005.1:1644761-1677261 GCF_964263955.1 Coregonus lavaretus
GAAATCACACAGACACAGTAAGCTAAATGCTAATGAGCGAAAACTGACATAAACTAATTGCAAAGAGGCAAATCCAGCTCATAAAGTTATACAAGCATAGCTAGTAGCTACCAAATGCCATGTTCGGTGAGTGGGGAGATTTACAGTGGGGAGATTTACAAGCAAAAGTGATTGAGATAAATTATGCAAATGTATTGTAATACTTCTAAGAAATAGTTTTGACGGTATTGAAAATCCATCCCGTGGCTATTTCCAAATACACCAGTATACGGTACACCGCCCAAGCCTAAACTGTACCCGATATAACCAAGTAAACTGTACTCGATATAGCCCAGTATCTACTCGATATAACCCAGTAAACTCTACTCGATATAACGAAGTAAACTCTACTCGATACAACCCAGTAAATAGTTTGTATGGGGTTACAGGGATGGGGTTACAGGGGAGGGGTTAGAGGGGAGGGGTTTACCAGGGGAGGGGTTACAGGGGAGGGGTTACGGGGATGGGGATACAGGGGAGGGGTTAGAGGGAAGGGGTTTACCAGGGGAGGGGTTAGAGGGGAGGGGTTTACCAGGGGAGGGGTTAGAGGGGAGGGGTTAGAGGGGAGGGGTTACGGGGGAGGGGTTAGAGGGGAGGGGATACAGGGGAGGGGTTACAGGGGAGGGGTTAGAGGGGAGGGGATACAGGGGAGGGGTTAGAGGGGAGGGGTTAGAGGGGAGGGGTTACAGGGGAGGGGATAGAGGGGAGGGGTTACAGGGGAGGGGTTAGAGGGGAGGGGTTACAGGGGAGGGGTTACAGGGGAGGGGTTACGGGGATGGGGATACAGGGGAGGGGTTACAGGGGAGGGGTTACAGGGGAGGGGTTAGAGGGGAGGGGTTACAGGGGAGGGGTTACGGGGATGGGGATACAGGGGAGGGGTTACAGGGGAGGGGATAGAGGGGAGGGGTTACAGGGGAGGGGTTACGGGGATGGGGATACAGGGGAGGGGTTACAGGGGAGGGGTTAGAGGGGAGGGGTTACAGGGGAGGGGTTACAGGGATGGGGTTAGAGGGGAGGGGTTAGAGGGGAGGGGTTTACCAGGGGAGGGGTTAGAGGGGAGGGGTTACAGGGGAGGGGTTACGGGGGAGGGGATAGAGGGGAGGGGTTTACCAGGGGAGGGGATAGAGGGGAGGGGTTACAGGGGAGGGGTTACGGGGGAGGGGATAGAGGGGAGGGGTTTACCAGGGGAGGGGTTAGAGGGGAGGGGTTACAGGGGAGGGGTTTACCAGGGGAGGGGTTAGAGGGGAGGGGTTACAGGGGAGGGGTTAGAGGGGAGGGGTTACAGGGGAGGGGTTAGAGGGGAGGGGTTACAGGGGAGGGGTTAGAGGGGAGGGGTTAGAGGGGAGGGGTTACAGGGGAGGGGTTACAGGGGAGGGGTTAGAGGGGAGGGGTTACAGGGGAGGGGATAGAGGGGAGGGGTTACAGGGGAGGGGTTAGAGGGGAGGGTTTACGAGGGGAGGGTTTACGAGGGGAGGGGTTACAGGGGAGGGGTTAGAGGGGAGGGGATACAGGGGAGGGGTTACAGGGGAGGGGATACAGGGGAGGGGTTAGAGGGGAGGGGTTAGAGGGATGGGGTTACAGGGGAGGGGTTTACGAGGGGAGGGGTTTACCAGGGAAGAACATTGTTGTGTGGTGAGAGGAGGAATGATTACTTATTGTCTCTGCAGTTATATGAATGGTTTTCCAGGTGTCCTTCAGTATGCATCAGCGATAAGGCGGTTTAACAAGGAGGAGAGGAATGGTGATGCGTGCAGACAGGCTGCTCAGCAGAGCAGAAGGCCAGGTCAAATATGTCTGTTCTCCTGTGGGCCACAGAGACCCTTAGAGTCATGATTTAATCTGGAGCTGCTGTGAATAATACAACCTGGTTTATGGTACCACTGGGGAGGAGGAGAGGAGAAGAGCAGAGTAAAGGAGGAGAGGAGGAGGAGAGGAGGAGGGAGGAGAGGAGGAGGGAGGAGGAGGAGGGAGGAGGCAGGAGGAGGAGAGGAGGAGGGAGGAGGAGGAGGAGGAGAGGAGGAGGGAGGAGGCAGGAGGAGGAGAGGAGGAGGGAGGAGGAGGAGA
The DNA here is from genome assembly GCF_964263955.1 of Coregonus lavaretus. Lineage (NCBI taxonomy): Eukaryota > Metazoa > Chordata > Actinopteri > Salmoniformes > Salmonidae > Coregonus > Coregonus lavaretus. The sequence continues at coordinate 1,646,865 of NC_140005.1, forward strand.
GGAGGAGGGAGGAGGAGGGAGGAGGAGGAGGAGGAGAGGAGGAGAGGAGGAGGGAGGAGCAGGAGGAGGAGAGGAGAGGAGGAGGGAGGAGGAGAGGAGGAGGGAGGAGGCAGGAGGAGGAGGGAGGAGGAGGAGGGAGGAGCAGGAGGAGGAGAGGAGGAGGGAGGAGGAGGAGAGGAGGAGGGAGGAGGCAGGAGGAGGAGAGGAGGAGGGAGGAGGAGAGGAGGAGGGAGGAGGAGGAGGGAGGAGCAGGAGGAGGAGAGGAGGAGGGAGGAGGAGGAGAGGAGGAGGAGGGAGGAGGCGGAGAGGAGGAGGGAGGAGGAGGAGGAGGAGATGAGGAGGGAGGAGGCAGGAGGAGGAGAGGAGGAGGGAGGAGGAGGAGAGGAGGAGGAGGGAGGGGGGAGGAGGGGGAGAGGAGGAGGGAGGAGGAGGAGAGGAGGAGGGAGGAGGCAGGAGGAGGAGAGGAGGAGGGAGGAGGAGGAGAGGAGGAGGGAGGAGCAGGAGGAGGAGGGGAGGAGGAGGAGGGAGGAGCAGGAGGAGGAGAGGAGGAGGAGGGAGGAGGCGGAGAGGAGGAGGGAGGAGGAGGAGGAGGAGATGAGGAGGAGGGAGGAGGAGGAGGGAGGAGCAGGAGGAGGAGAGGAGGAGGGAGGAGGAGGAGAGGAGGAGGGAGGAGGAGGAGAGGAGGAGGAGGGAGGAGGCGGAGGAGGAGATGAGGAGGGAGGAGGAGGAGAGGAGGAGGAGGGAGGGAGGGGGGAGGAGGGGGAGAGGAGGAGGGAGGAGGAGGAGAGGAGGAGGAGAGGAGGAGGGAGGAGGAGGGAGGGGGGGAGGGAGGAGCAGGAGGAGGAGAGGAGGAGGGAGGAGGAGGGAGGAGGAGGGAGGAGGAGGAGGAGGGAGGAGGAGAGGAGGAGGGAGGAGGAGGGAGGGGGGAGGAGCAGGAGGGTCAGGTGTATTGTTATTCTGCACACTACTGCAGTACGTGGCTAGAGTCACAGGCAGAGGAGAGGAGGAGGAGGAGGAGGAGGAGGGAGGAGGAGGAGGAGGAGGGAGGAGGAGGAGGAGGAGGAGAGGAGGAGGAGGAGGGAGGAGGAGAGGAGGAGTGAAATAAAGGAAGGTTGAACCACCCAGCATCGCCTGGCCCTACCGATCCCGACTGCATAGCCTACCTGCCATGTAACATATCCTACCTGCCATGTAACATATCCTACTTGCCTGTAACATAGCCTACCTGCCTGTAGCATAGCCTACCTGCCATGTAACATATCCTACTTGCCTGTAACATAGCCTACCTATAATGTAACATAGCCTACCTGCCTGTAGCATAGCCTACCTACCATGTAACATAGCCTACCTGCCATGTAACATAGCCTACCTGCCTGTAGCATAGCCTACCTGCCATGTAACATATCCTACTTGCCTGTAACATAGCCTACCTATAATGTAACATAGCCTACCTACCATGTAACATAGCCTACATGCCTGTAACATAGCCTACCTATAATGTAGCATAGCCTACCTACCATGTAACATAGCCTACATGCCTGTAACATAGCCTACTTGCCTGTAACATAGCCTACTTGCCTGTAACATAGCCTACCTACCATGTAACATAGCCTACATGCCTGTAACATAGCCTACCTGCCATGTAACATATCCTACTTGCCTGTAACATAGCCTACCTACCATGTAACATAGCCTACATGCCTGTAACATAGCCTACATGCCTGTAACATAGCCTACCTATAATGTAGCATAGCCTACCTACCATGTAACATAGCCTACATGCCTGTAACATAGCCTACTTGCCTGTAACATAGCCTACCTACCATGTAACATAGCCTACATGCCTGTAACATAGCCTACCTGCCATGTAACATATCCTACTTGCCTGTAACATAGCCTACCTACCATGTAACATAGCCTACATGCCTGTAACATAGCCTACTTGCCTGTAACATAGCCTACCTACCATGTAACATAGCCTACCTGCCTGTAGCATAGCCTACCTACCATGTAACATAGCCTACCTGCCTGTAGCATAGCCTACCTGCCATGTAACATAGCCTACCTGCCTGTAGCATAGCCTACTTGCCTGTAACATAGCCTACCTACCATGTAACATAGCCTACCTGCCTGTAGCATAGCCTACCTACCATGTAACATAGCCTACCTGCCTGTAGCATAGCCTACCTACCATGTAACATAGCCTACCTGCCTGTAGCATAGCCTACTTGCCTGTAACATAGCCTACCTACCATGTAACATAGCCTACCTGCCTGTAGCATAGCCTACCTACCATGTAACATAGCCTACCTGCCTGTAGCATAGCCTACCTACCATGTAACATAGCCTACCTGCCTGTAGCATAGCCTACCTGCCATGTAACATAGCCTACCTACCATGTAACATAGCCTACCTACCGTGTAATATATTTGATTAAACAAATCAAAATACATTTTATATCTGAGATTCTTCAAAGTAGCCACCCTTTGCCTTGATGACAGCTTTGCACACTTTTAGCATTCTCTCAACCATCTTCACCTGGAATGCTTTTTTCAACAGTCTTGAAGGAGTTCCCACATATGCTGAGCACTTGTTGGCTGCCTTTCCTTCACTCTGCGGTCCGACTCATCCCAAAAAATCTCAATATGGTTGAGGTCGGGTGATTGTGGCGGCCAGGTCATCTGATGAAGCACTCCATCACTCTCCTTTTTGGTCAAATAGCCCTTACACAACCTGGAGGTGTGTTGGGTCATTGTCCTGTTGAAAAACAAATGATAGTCACACTAAGCGCAAACCAGATAGGATGGCGTATCACTGGTAGCCATGCTGGTTAAGTGTCTTTGAATTCTAAATAAATCACAGACAGTGTCACCAGCAAAGCACCCCCACACCATCACACCTCCTCCTCCATGCTTCACGGTGGGAACCACACATGCAGAGATCATCCGTTCACCTACTCTGCGTCTCACAAAGACATGGCGGTTGGAACCAAACATCTCCAATTTGGACTCCAGACCAAAGGACATATTTCCACCGGTCTAATGTCCATTACTCGTGTTTCTTGGCCCAAGCAGGTCTCTTCTTCTTATTGGTGTCCTTTAGTAGTGGTTTCTTTGCAGCAATTCGACCATGAAGGACTGATTCACGCAGTCTCTGAAAAGTTGATGTTGAGATGTGTCTGTTACTTGAAGTCTGTGAAGCATTTATTTGGGCTGCAATTTCTGAGGCTGGTAACTCTAATGAACTTATCCTCTGCAGCAGAGGTAACTCTGGGTCTTCCTTTCCTGTGGCGGTCCTCATGAGATCCAGTTTCATCATAGGGCTTGATGGTTTTTGCGACTGCACTTGAAGAAACTTTTAAAGTTCTTGAAATGTCCCGTATTGACTGACCTTCATGTCTTAAAGTAATGATGGACTGTCGTTTCTCTTTGCTTATTTGAGCTGTTCTTGCCATAATATGGACTTGGTCTTTTACCAAATAGGGCTATCTTCTGTATACCACCCCTACATTGTCACAACACAACCGATTGGCTCAAATGAATTAAGAAGGAAAGAAATTCCACAAATTAACATTTAGGAAGGCACACCTGTTAATTGAAATGCATTCCAGACTACCTCATGAAGCTGGTTGAGAGAATGTCAAGAGTGTGCAAAGCTGTCATCAAGGCAAAGCGTGGCTACTTTGAAGAATCTCAAATATAAAATATATTTTGAATTGTTTAACACTTTTTTGGTTACTACATGATTCCATATGTGTTATGTGATAGTTTTGATGTCTTCACTATTATTCTACAATGTAGAAAATAGTAAAAATAAAGAAAAACCCTGGAATGAGAAGGTGCGTCCAAACTTTTGACTGATACTGTATTTGCTGTTTGTTTTGATTGTGTTTCAGGTTATTTTGTGCCCAATATAAATGAATGCTAAATAATGTATTGTGTCATTTTGGAGTCACTTATATTGTAAATAAGAACAGTTATTTTAGTTAAAACCAGGAAAATCTGGATAAACATTTTCATCAAATAATGTATAAATATTATTTTTTTATACTTCAAGGGGTCTTACAATAAAAAATACAATAGCAAAATGATTCTTGGTATGACCTTATTAAAACAATTAATATATCATTGTTTATAATAATATAATTCCATATAGCTTAGCAGAACCCCCTTAGATAGGGCTTAGTGTCATGTCTACTCCCGCTCCCCCTCTCCGGCGCTCGACCTCGCCGATCTACTAACCACTGGTCCTGGCAACCCATCATTATGCACACCTGGCAACCATCATTAGTCACACCTGCTTCCTGTATTCACTCTATGTTCGTTGTTATTAAACTCACCGACTGCACCTGCTTCCTGTATTCACTCTATGTTCGTTGTTATTAAACTCACCGACTGCACCTGCTTCCTGTATTCACTCTATGTTCGTTGTTATTACACTCACCGACTGCACCTGCTTCCTGTATTCACTCCATGTTCGTTGTTATTAAACTCACAGACTGCACCTGCTTCCTGTATTCACTCTATGTTCCCGCTCCTGCAGGTTCATGCTCTACAACATTCGGAGAGTACGACCCTGCCTTACACAGGAAGCGGCACAGGTCCTAATCCAGGCACTTGTCATCTCCCGTCTGGACTACTGCAACTCGCTGTTGGCTGGCCTCCCTGCCTGTGCCATTAAACCCCTACAACTCATCCAGAATGCCGCAGCCCGTCTGGTGTTCAACCTTCCCAAGTTCTCTCACGTCACCCCCCTCCTCCGCACACTCCACTGGCTTCCAGTTGAAGCTCGCATCCGCTACAAGACCATGGTGCTTGCCTATGGAGCAGTGAGGGGAACGGCACCTCTGTACCTTCAGGCTCTGATCAGTCCCTACACCCAAACGAGGGCATTGCGCTCATCCACCTCTGGCCTGCTGGCTCCCCTTCCTCTGCGGAAGCATAGTTCCCGCTCAGCCCAGTCAAAACTGTTCGCTGCTCTGGCACCCCAATGGTGGAACAAGCTCCCTCACGACGCCAGGAAAGCGGAGTCACTCACCACCTTCCGGAGACATTTGAAACCCCACCTCTTTAAGGAATACCTGGGATAGGATAAAGGAATCCTTCTACCCCCCCCCCCCCCCCCCAATTGTAAAGTGGTTATCCCACTGGCTATAGGGTGAACGCACCAATTTGTGAGTCGCTCTGGCTAAGAGCGTCTGCTAAATGACGTTAATGTGCCCTTGAGCAAGGCACTTAACCCTAATTGCTCCTGTAAGTCGCTCTGGATAAGAGCGTCTGCTAAATGACTAAAATGTAAATGTAAAATGTTCGTTGTTATTAAACTCACCGACTGCACCTGCTTCCTGTATTCACTCTATGTTCGTTGTTATTACACTCACCGACTGCACCTGCTTCCTGTATTCACTCTATGTTCGTTGTTATTAAACTCACAGACTGCACCTGCTTCCTGTATTCACTCTATGTTCGTTGTTATTAAACTCACCGACTGCACCTGCTTCCTGTATTCACTCTATGTTCGTTGTTATTAAACTCACCGACTGCACCTGCTTCCTGTATTCACTCTATGTTCGTTGTTATTAATCTCACCGACTGCACCTGCTTCCTGTATTCACTCTATGTTCGTTGTTATTCAACTCACCGACTGCACCTGCTTCCTGTATTCACTCCATGTTCGTTGTTATTAAACTCACAGACTGCACCTGCTTCCTGTATTCACTCTATGTTCGTTGTTATTAAACTCACCGACTGCACCTGCTTCCTGACTCCCCTCCTCTCTGTTACACTTAGACTGTTTAGTGCCAAAAACAAGTGGTTAAATATTGCAAATGTTTCCTGATCTTACTTACAGTGGGGAAAAAAGTATTTAGTCAGCCACCAATTGTGCAAGTTGTCCCACTTAAAAAGATGAGAGAGGCCTGTAATTTTCATCATAGGTACACGTCAACTATGACAGACAAAATGAGGAAAAAAAACCTGAAAATCACATTGTAGGATTTTTAATGAATTTATTTGCAAATTATGGTGGAAAATAAGTATTTGGTCAATAACAAAAGTTTCTCAATACTTTGTTATATACCCTTTGTTGGCAATGACACAGGTCAAACGTTTTCTGTAAGTCTTCACAAGGTTTTCACACACTGTTGCTGGTATTTTGGCCCATTCCTCCATGCATATCTCCTCTAGAGCAGTGATGTTTTGGGGCTGTCGCTGGGCAACACGGACTTTCAACTCCCTCCAAAGATTTTCTATGGGGTTGAGATCTGGAGACTGGCTAGGCCACTCCAGGACCTTGAAATGCTTCTTACGAAGCCACTCCTTCGTTGCCCGGGCGGTGTGTTTGGGATCATTGTCATGCTGAAAGACCCAGCCACGTTTCATCTTCAATGCCCTTGCTGATGGAAGGAGGTTTTCACTCAAAATCTCACGATACATGGCCCCATTCATTCTTTCCTTTACACGGATCAGTCGTCCTGGTCCCTTTGCAGAAAAACAGCCCCAAAGCATGATGTTTCCACCCCCATGCTTCACAGTAGGTATGGTGTTCTTTGGATGCAACTCAGCATTCTTTGTCCTCCAAACACGACGAGTTGAGTTTTTACCCAAAAGTTCTATTTTGGTTTCATCTGACCATATTACATTCTCCCAATCCTCTTCTGGATCATCCAAATGCACTCTAGCAAACGTCAGATGGGCCTGGACATGTACTGGCTTAAGCAGGGGGACACGTCTGGCACTGCAGGATTTGAGTCCCTGGCGGCGTAGTGTGTTACTGATGGTAGGCTTTGTTACTTTGGTCCCAGCTCTCTGCAGGTCATTCACTAGGTCCCCCCATGTGGTTCTAGGATTTTTGCTCACCGTTCTTGTGATCATTTTGACCCCACGGGGTGAGATCTTGCGTGGAGCCCCAGATCGAGGGAGATTATCAGTGGTCTTGTATGTCTTCCATTTCCTAATAATTGCTCCCACAGTTGATTTCTTCAAACCAAGCTGCTTACCTATTGCAGATTCAGTCTTCCCAGCCTGGTGCAGGTCTACAATTTTGTTTCTGGTGTCCTTTGACAGCTCTTTTGTCTTGGCCATAGTGGAGTTTGGAGTGTGACTGTTTGAGGTTGTGGACAGGTGTCTTTTATACTGATAACAAGTTCAAACAGGTGCCATTAATACAGGTAACGAGTGGAGGACAGAGGAGCATCTTAAAGAAGAAGTTACAGGTCTGTGAGAGCCAGAAATCTTGCTTGTTTGTAGGTGACCAAATACTTATTTTCCAATATAATTTGCAAATAAATTCATAAAAAATCCTACAATGTGATTTTCTGGATTTTTTTCTTCTCAATTTGTCTGTCATAGTTGACGTGTACCTATGATGAAAATTACAGGCCTCTCTCATCTTTTTAAGTGGGAGAACTTGAACAATTGGTGGCTGATTAAATACTTTTTCCCCCCACTGTATTCGTTAATGCAGGCTGTAGGGATGGAGGTGTGAGCATGGGGGTCTGGGCAGAGGAGATGTATTCGTTGTTTGTGTGTGTCTGTAAGTTGTTGTTCATATGTGTATGTTTGTATTTGGTGTAAAAAATTAAAGATTATTAAAGAAATAAAATAAATATGTGAATTTGTCTCAATACTTTTAAAATGGGGGGACTAGGTACAAAAGGTGCTGTAATTTCTAAACGATTCACCCGATATGGATGAAAATACCCTCAAACTAAAGCTGACAGTCTGCACTTTCGCCTCATAGTCTTTGTATCATTTCAACAGAGCCATAACAACAACAAATGTATCACTGTCCCAATACTTTTGGTGCTCACGGCATTCCCTACATAGTGCATTACTTTAGACCAGGGCCCATAGGGAATAGGTTTCCATTTGGGACGCGACCCTAGTCTTCGGGGGTCATCCCCACTGTGATCCTAACTCTTCCTGCAAGGTAATCTCTACAGAACAGAACAGAACAGACACCAATTATCTCCCTGAAAGATTGAGACATAGATTAACAGTCCCCCCCCCCCACTCTCACTGCTAGGAGAGAACACACACACACACACACACACACACACACACACACACACACACACACACACACACACACACACATGCTGTATAAGCTGGCCTTAAAAGGTATTCTGTATAGATATCCATGCAGCATGTGACTGAACAGATCACTCTTTTGTTGCTGAGAATTTATTTTCCTGCTTTTTAAATGAACTGAAAACCTCCACAAACACATGGTTAAATTAACAGTAGTATTCCACTTTTCATGTACTCTAATTTGAGTTAATAGCCTTGCCACCGATCAAGCAACATTATGGACTAAACGTTCAAATCCTGTTGCTGCAGGATTATTTTGTTGAGACAATACGGGTCAAATGAAGACACCTACATCTGGTAGTCAGTAGCATTGGCCACGTTAAACTACTCCTATATCGACATAACCTGAAAGGCCGCTCAATAAGGAAGAAGCCACTGCTCCAAAACCGCCATAGAAAAGCCAGACTACGGTTTGCAACTGCACATGGGGACAAAGATCATACTTTTTGGAGAAATGTCCTCTGGTCTGATGAAACAAAAATAGAACTGTTTGGCCATAATGACCATCGTTATGTTTGGAGGAAAAAGGGGAAGGCTTGCAAGCCGAAGAACACCATCCCAACCGTGAAGCACGGGGGTGGCAGCATCATGCTGTGGGGGTGCTTTGCTGCAGGAGGGACTGGTGTACTTCACAAAATAGATGGCATCGTGAGGAAGAAAAATTATGTGGATATATTGAAGCAACATCTCAAGACATCAGTCAGGAAGTTAAAGCTTGGTCACAAATGGGTCTTCCAAATGGACAAGCATACTTCCAAAGTTGTGGCAATATGGCTTAAGGACAACAAAGTCAAGGTATTGGAGTGGCCATCACAAAGCCCTGACCTCAATCCTATAGAACATTTGTGGGCAGAACTAAAAAAGCGTGTGCGAGCAAGGAGGCCTACAAACCTGACTCAGTTACACCAGCTCTGTCAGGAGGAATGGGCCAAAATTCACCCAACTTATTGTGGGAAGCTTGTGGAAGGCTACCCGAAACGTTTGACCCAAGTTAAACAATTTAAAGGCAATTCTACCAAATACTAATTGAGTGTATGTAAACTTCTGACCCACTGGGAATGTGATGAAAGAAATAAAAGCTGAAATAAATCATTCTCTCTACTATTATTCTGACATTACACATTCTTAAAATAAAGTGGTGATCCTAACTGACCTAAGACAGGGAATTTTTACTAGGATTAAATGTCAGGAATTGTGAAAAACTGAGTTTAAATGTATTTGGCTAAGGTGTATGTAAACTTCCGACTTCAACTGTACATTTGTGAACAGCCATCCCCGACAAGAACCAATCTGTAAGGCACAAATAGCTAAATGAAAGAGCAGCAGTGCGCTACGTAGTAGGCTTGGGATTTACGGCATTACCGGCATAGCCCACAAGGGGCTCTAAAGCCCATTGGGCTTCTATTACCAGAATACTAACAAAATTAGCACAAACTAATAGCGAAATCACATAAACGCAGTTAGCTAAATGCTAATGAGCAAAAAACGAACATAACTAATCACAAAGACTAACCCAGCACATAAAGTTACACAAGCATAGCTAGTAGCTACCGAATGTCATTTTCGGTGAGTGGGGAGATTTACAGTGGGGAGATTTACAGTGGGGAGATTTACAGTGGGGAGATTTACAGTGTGGAGATTTACAGTGTGGAGATTTACAGTGGGGAGATTTACAGTGGGGAGATTTACAGTGTGGAGATTTACAGTGGGGAGATTTACAGTGGGGAGATTTACAGTGGGGACATTTACAGTGGGGAGATTTACAGTGTGGAGATTTACAAGCAAAAGTGAATGAGATAAATTGTGCAAATGAACAAAGTTGTGATGCAATGCTTTTCTGAAGGAAGAGCAGCATGTGCACACAGAGCAGAGGGGAGAAAAACTGTTGGGACAAAATTGTTTCGTTACAGTCTAATGCTTGAGTTGAATATTCACTGGTAATTTCCATTCTGTCCAGTAATCTCTTTACACACCACACAAATGTAGTGATTTATTACTGGCTCCTTATCCTTGGGGCACTAAAAGCCAAGCCAGGCTGAACTATCCTTTCACTCCAATATCCATGGGCTGTGAGAACTGGTTAGAACCTGTTCTTGCTCTTTGTGTAGATGAAGTATATAAAGACTGAGTGAGTTGTCAATAATCAAGTTACTCTCTGGCTTTATCCTGAGATATCAAAAGCTTGTTGCAGGTAGTTCCGGTGGCTTTCCTTTGCAAAAAAACTATGAAATAACGTACTTATTTTCAAATAATTGCCAACATATAAAACCTTGTTAAGGTGTGGAACGTTCACTGTATTACGGCTCTCAACACAGAAACAGGCAAAGCGTCAATACAGTCAGGACTAAGATTGAATCCTACTACACCGGCTCCGACGCTCATCGGATGTGGTAGGGCTTGCAAACTATTACGGACTACAAAGGGAAACCAAGCCGTGAGCGCCTCAGTGACGTGAGCCTACCAGATGAGCTAAAACCCTTTTATGCTCGCTTCGATGCAAGCAACACTGAAGCATGCATGAGGGCACCAGCTGTTCCAGACGACTGTGTAACAAACCTCCAAACGAGCTTGAATGCCATACAACACTCCTTCTGTTGCCTCCAACTGCTCTTAAACACTAGTAAAACTAAATGCATGCTCTTCAATCGAACGCTGCTTGCACCCGCCTAGAATCACATTGACATTTTAGTCATTTAGCAGACGCTCTTATGTGAGTGCATACATTATTTATTTTTTATTTTGGCTCCCCGTGGGAATCAAACCCACAACCCTGGCGTTGCAAACGCAATGCTCTACCAACTGAGCTACATCCCTGCCGGCCATTCCCTCCCCTACCCCGGACGACACTGGGCTAATTGTGCGCCGCCCCATAGGTCTCCCGGTCACGGCCGGCTACGACAGAGCCTGGATTTGAACCAGGATCTCTAGTGGCACAGCTAGCACTGCGATGCAGTGCCTTAGACCACTGCGCCACTCACACTACTCTCGGCGGGTCTGACTTAGAATATGTGGACAACTACAAATATCTAGGTGTCTGGTTAGACTGTAAACTCTCCTTCCAGACTCACATTAAGCATCTCCAATGAATGCTTAGAATCGGCTTCCTATTTCGCAACAAAGCCTCCTTCACTCATGCTGCCAAACATGCCCTCGTAAAACTGACTATCCTACCGATCCTTGACTTCGGCGATGTCATTTACTAAATAGCCTCCAACACTCTACTCAGCAAATTGGATGTAGTCTATCACAGTGCCATCCGTTTTGTCACCAAAGCGCCATATACTACCCACCATTGTGACCTGTACGCTCTTGTTGGCTGGCCCTCACTACATATTCGTCGCCAAACCCACTGGCTCCAGGTCATCTATAAATCACTGCTAGGCAAATCCCCGCCTTATCTTAGATCACTGGTCACCATAGCAACACCCACCCGTAGTATGCGTTCCAGCAGGTATCTCTCACTGGTCATCCCCAAAGCCAACACCTCCTTTGGCCGCCATTCCTTCCAGTTCTCTACTGCAAATGACTGGAACGAACTGCAAAAATCTCTGAAGCTGGAGACACTTATCTCCCTCACTAACTTTAAGCATCAGTTGTCAGAGCAGCTTACCGATCACTGCACCTGTACACAGCCCATCTGTAATTAGCCCACCCAACTACCTCATCTCCATATTGTTATTTATTTTGCTCATTTGCACCCCAGTATCTCTATTTGCACAACATCTTCTGCACATCTATCACTCCAGTGTTAATACTAAATTGTAATTATTTTGCAATATGGCCTATTTATTGCCTTACCTCCATAACAATATTTGCACACGCTGAATATAGATTTCTATTGTGTTATTGACTTTATGTTTTGTTTTACCCCATATGTAACTCTGTGTTGTTGTTGTTTTTATCACACTGCTTTGCTTTATCTTGGCCAGGTCGCAGTTGTAAATGAGAACTTGTTCTCAACTGGCTTCCCTGGTTAAATAAAGGTGAAATAAAAAAATATATATAAATAAAAACCCACCCTAACTCATCAAGGCTTCATTGCCCACCCTAACTCATCAAGTCTTCATTGCCCACCCTAACTCATCAAGTCTTCATTGCCCACCCTAACTCATCAAGTCTTCATTGCCCACCCTAACTCATCAAGTCTTCATTGCCCACCCTAACTCATCAAGTCTTCATTGCCCACCCTAACTCATCAAGTCTTCATTGCCCACCCTAACTCATCAAGTCTTCATTACCCACCCTAACTCATCAAGTCTTCATTGCCCACCCTAACTCATCAAGTCTTCATTGCCCACCCTAACTCATCAAGTCTTCATTGCCCACCCTAACTCATCAAGTCTTCATTGCCCACCCTAACTCATCAAGTCTTCATTGCCCACCCTAACTCATCAAGTCTTCATTACCCACCCTAACTCATCAAGTCTTCATTACCCACCCTAACTCATCAAGTCTTCATTGCCCACCCTAACTCATCAAGTCTTCATTGCCCACCCTAACTCATCAAGTCTTCATTACCCACCCTAACTCATCAAGTCTTCATTGCCCACCCTAACTCATCAAGTCTTCATTGCCCACCCTAACTCATCAAGTCTTCATTGCCCACCCTAACTCATCAAGTCTTCATTGCCCACCCTAACTCATCAAGTCTTCATTGCCCACCCTAACTCATCAAGTCTTTATTACCCACCCTAACTTATCAAGTCTTCATTGCCCACCCTAACTCATCAAGTCTTCATTATCCACCCTAACTCATCAAGTCTTCATTGCCCACCCTACCTCATCAAGTCTTCATTACCCACCCAAACTCATCAAGTCTTCATTGCCCACCCTAACTTATCAAGTCTTCATTACCCACCCTAACTCAACAAGTCTTCATTACCCACCCTACCTCATTAAGTCTTCATTACCCATCCTAACTCATCAAGTCTTCATTGCCCACCCTAACTCATCAAGTCTTCATTGCCCACCCTAACTCATCAAGTCTTCATTGCCCACCCTAACTCATCAAGTCTTCATTACCCACCCTAACTCATCAAGTCTTCATTGCCCACCCTAACTCATTAAGTCTTCATTGCCCACCCTAACTCAACAAGTCTTCTTTTCCCACCCTAACTCATCAAGTCTTCATTGCCCACCCTAACTCAACAAGTCTACTAACTTGTGGTCCTCTGTAGCTCAGCTGGTAGAGCATGGCGCTTGTAACGCCAGGGTAGTGGGTTTGATCTCCGGGACCACCCATACATAAAAATGTATGCACACATGACTGTAAGTCGCTTTGGATAAAAGCGTCTGCTAAATGGCATATTATGTATTATTAACTTACATGTAAAGGTCTGAAGGGGTAAATGGTTACTTATTTTATGTTTCATTTTATTTATTTCTCAATACCTTAAGATCAAATAAATGTTTTGATGCTTAAGAGATTTCATAGGTTAAGGCTGCCACTCACCATTATGTTACAACCCTGTAATGATAATGCATGTCTGGGGGAACCGTGGAGGGAGGGCTGGGGACCGGGGTTAGGAAAGGGGTTTCTGGGTGGGGAATGACCAATGGGTGGGTTTCCCTGTGGGTCCTGCTTTTTGTTTCACGTCAATGGGCTTATCAACACTAAAGATAACAATTACATCATTAATAATACAGTCTTTTTTGAAAAACAATGGCAACGCTAGCTGTTCTCTCTTGGAATTTGAAAGGTCTAAACTGTCCTATTAAACATTCCAGCTGTCTTGATATTCTAGCATGAAACCATGTTGATAAGAAACACACCTGCTTCTAAAGGACTCACATAGAATAGAGAACCATTTACAAACTGGCTCATCAGCTCCAAACCAAACTAAAGGTGTAATCACAACGATAAATTAGAAACCAAACTCAATTATCATATTGGGTAAAGGTGAAGACCAAGACGGCAGAATCACTTTCCTTAAATGGATCCATAATGGAAAGAAAATAGCCTTTATTCATGTGTACGCTACAAATTCATATGATCCTCTGCTTTTTGATTCTCTGAACAGCATATTGTTACAATGACATGAATGCCATTTTGGACATGTGAGACAAATCTAATAAGACCAACTACAATCTACACACAACCAAGGCTCTCCAACATATCCTCTCTGATTACAACCTCATTGATGCCTGGCGAGCACACAATCCTAAAGCAAAAAGACCACGCTTCCTACTCAAACAGACAGAAATCATTCTCCCAAATTGATTTCATATGATTATTTACAGTGCCTTCAGAAAGTGTTCACACCCCATGACTTTTTCCACATGTTGTTGTGTTACAGCCTGAATTAAAAATGTATTAAATTGAGATCGTCAATGGCCTACACGCAGTTCGCCATAATTTCAAAGTGGACTTATGTTGTTTTATTGTTTTTATTTATGGATTAAAAATGGAAAGCTGAAATGTCTTGAGTCAATAAGTATTCAACCCCTTTGTTATGGCAAGACTAAATCAATTCACTATTTAGCTAACATATGGAATTGTTTTAATATGGTCACACCATGGATTATTTAGCTATTTGATTTTGAATTATAGGACCCCTTTAGGTGTTTTTGAAATGTGTATATATATATATCATTATTTGATCAAATATTGAATTTGGGATTTACTACTACAGCCCATAGAAACGCATTGAATAACACATTCATAAATGGCAAAAATAAGACAGTCCAAAAATAAATCATAAGGAATAAAGGTTTTGAAGTATCTCATGACAAACACCGCTGTAGCTCGGCCAGATGCTGAAGGACGACACAGGAGACGGATTCTGATGGGGATTTTTAAAATTATGTTACTTAGATTGACACAGGGGTGCATCAATAGACTCTTAAGGATTATTATTAATGGCTGTGATAGGAGAAAACTGAGGATGGATCAACAACATTGTAGTTACTCCAAAATACTAACCTAAATGACAGAGTGAAAAGAAGGAAGCCTGTACAGAATACAAATATTCCAAAACTTGCATCCTGTTTGCAATAAGGCACTAAAGTAAAACTGCAAAAAATGTGGCAAAGAAATTAACTTTCTGTCCTGAATACAAAGCGTTATGTTTGGGGCAAATCCAATCCAACACATCACTGTGTACCAGTCTTTATATTTTCAAGCATGGTGAAGGCTGCATCATGTTATAGGTATTCTTGTCATCGGCAAGGACTGGGGAGTTTTTTACTATACAAATAAAAATGGAATAGAGCTAAACACAGGATCCTAGAGGAAAACCTGGTTCAGTCTGCTTTCCACCAGACACTGGGAGAGGAATTCACCTTTCAGCAGGACAATAACCTAAAGCACAAGGACAGATGTACACTGGAGATGCTTACCAAGAAGACATGGAATGTTCCTGAATGTTCCTGAGTGGCCGAGTTACAGTTTATCACTTCTGTAATCGCTGCCAAAGGTGATTCTAACATGAATCAGGGGTGTGAGTACTTATGTAAATGAGATATTTCTATATTTCATTTTCAATACATTTGCAAACATTTCTATAATTCTTTTTTCCCTTTGTCATTATGGGGTATTGTGTTTAGATGGATGAGAAAAAACATCAATTTTGAATTCAGGTTGTAACACAACAAAAAGTGAAATAAGTCAAGCGGTATGAATACTTTCTGAAGAAACGTTATCACCCTGACTGCGTGTGAATGACCTTCAGTCCTCTCTCTCTCAGTAGGGGAATGACCTTCAGTCGTCTCTCTCAGTAGGGGAATGACCTTCAGTCCTCTCTCTCTCTCTCTCTCTCTCTCTCTCTCTCTCTCTCTAGGTGAATGACCTCCAGTCCTCTCTCTCTCAGTAGGGGAATGACCTTCAGTCCTCTCTCTCTCTCTCTCTCTCTCTCTCTCTCTCTCTCTCAGTAGGTGAATGACCTTCAGTCCTCTCTCTCTCAGTAGGGGAATGACCTTCAGTCCTTTCTCTCTCAGTAGGTGAATGACCTTCAGTCGTCTCTCTCAGTAGGGGAATGACCTTCAGTCCTCTCTCTCACAGTAGGTGAATGATCTGCAGTCCTCTCTCTCTCAATTGGTGAATGACCTTCAGTCCTCTCTCTCTCAATAGGTGAATGACCTTCAGTCGTCTCTCTCAGTAGGTGAATGGCCTTCAGTCCTCTCTCTCTCATTAGGTGAATGACCTTCAGTCCTCTCTCTCTCTCTCAGTAGGTGAATGACCTTCAGTCGTCTCTCTCATTAGGTGAATGACCTTCAGTCCTCTCTCTCTCTCTCAGTAGGTGAATGACCTTCAGTCGTCTCTCTCAGTAGGTGAATGATCTTCGGTCCTCTCTCTCTCAGTAGGCAAATTACATTCAGTCCTCTCTCTCTCTCTCTCTCTCTCTCTCTCTCTCTCTCTCTCTCTCTCTCTCTCTCTCTCTCTCTCTCTCTCTCTCTCTCTCTCTCTCTCTCTCTCTCTCTCTCTCTCTCTCAGTAAAGCCTGTCGTTCATCTAGTTGATCAACTCTGCTGCAACGTCACAGAGCCCAAGGATTCACACTGATGGTCACTTCCAAATGGCACCCTATCCCCTACCGAGGGCACTACATTTGACCAGCAGTGCACTATACAGTACTGCACTATATAGGGAACAGGGTGACATTTGGGACTTCTTTGGTGTTTTATTAGGATCCCCATTAGATGTTGTGAAAGCAGCAGCTACTCTTCCTGGGCTCCACACAAAACATGAAACGTGACATAATACAGAACATGAATAGACAAGAACAGCTCAAGGACAGAACTACATACATTGTTTTTAAAGGCACACGTAGCCTACATATCAATACATACACACAAATAGGGGAGAGGCGTTGTGCCGTGAGGTGTTGCTTTATCTGTTTTTTGAAACCAGGTTTGCTGTTTATTTGAGCAATATGAGATGGAACGGAGTTCAATGCAATAATGGCTCTATATAATACTGTATGCTTTCTTGAATTTGTTCTGGATTTGGGGACTGTGAAAAGACCCCTGGTGGCATGTCTGGTGGGGTAAGTGTGTGTGTCAGAGCTGTGTGTAAGTTGACTATGCAAACAATTTGGGATTTTCAACACATTAACGTTTCTTATAAAAAGAAGAAGTGATGCAGTCAATTTCTCCTCAACTCTTAGCCAAGAGAGACTGGCATGCATAGTATTTATATCAGCCCTCTGATTACAATGAAGAGCAAGACGTGCCGCTCTGTTCTGGGCCAGCTGCAGCTTAACTAGGTCTTTCCTTGCAGCACTCGACCACACGACTGGACAATAATCAAGATAAGACAAAACTAGAGCCTGCAGGACTTGCTTTTTGGAGTGTGGTGTCAGAAAAGCAGAGCATCTCTTTATTATGGACAGACCTCTCCCTGTCTTTACAACCATTGAATCTATATGTTTTGACCATGATAGTTTACAATCTAAGGTAACGCCAAGTCATTTAGTCTCCTCAACTTGTTCAATAGCCACACAATTCATTACCAGATTCAGCTGAGGTCTAGAACTTAGGGAATGATTTGTACCAAATACAATGCTCTTAGTTTTAGAGATGTTCAGGACCAGTTTATTACTGGCCACCCATTCCAAAACATACTGCAACTCTTTGTTAAGGGTTTCAATGACTTCATTAGCTCTGGTTGCTGATGCGTATATGGTTGCATCATCAGCATACATGGACACACATGCTTTGTTTAAGGCCAGTGGCAGGTCATTGGTAAACATTTAAAAGAGTAGAGGGCCTAGAGAGCTGCCCTGTGGTACACCACACTTTACATGTTTGACATTAGAGAATCTTCCATTAAAGAAAACCCTTTGAGTGCTATTAGACAGATAGCTCTGAATCCACAATATGGCAGAGGTTGAAAAGCCATAACACATACATTCTCCCAACAACAGGTTATGGTCAATAATAATAAAGCCTGCACTGAAATCTAACAGTACAGCTCCCACAATCTTCTTATTATCAATTTATTTCGACCAATCATCAGTCAATTGTGTCAGTGCAGTACATGTTGAGTGCCCTTCCATTTTACATTTACATTTTAGTCATTTAGCAGACGCTCTTATCCAGAGCGACTTACAGTTAGTGAGTGCATACATTTTATATATTTACATTTACATTTTAGTCATTTAGCAGACGCTCTTATCCAGAGCGACTTACAGGAGCAATTAGGGTTAAGTGCCTTGCTCAAGGGCACATTTACGTCATTTAGCAGACGCTCTTATCCAGAGCGACTCACAAATTGGTGCATTCACCCTATAGCCAGTGGGATAACCACTTTACAATTTTTTTTTTTTGGGGGGGGGGGTAGAAGGATTACTTTATCCTATCCCAGGTATTCCTTAAAGAGGTGGGGTTTCAAATGTCTCCGGAAGGTGGAGAGTGACTCTGCTGTCCTGGCGTCGTGAGGGAGCTTGTTCCACCATTGGGGTGCCAGAGCAGCGAACAGTTTTGACTGGGCTGAGCGGGAACTATGCTTCCGCAGAGGAAGGGGAGCCAGCAGGCCAGAGGTGGATGAACGCAATGCCCTCGTTTGGGTGTAGGGACTGATCAGAGCCCGAAGGTACAGAGGTGCCGTTCCCCTCACTGCTCCATAGGCAAGCACCATGGTCTTGTAACGGATGCGAGCTTCAACTGGAAGCCAGTGGAGTGTACGGAGGAGGGGGGTGACGTGAGAGAACTTGGGAAGGTTGAACACCAGACGGGCTGCGGCGTTCTGGATGAGTTGTAGGGGTTTAATGGCACAGGCAGGGAGGCCAGCCAACAGCGAGTTGCAGTAATCCAGACGGGAGATGACAAGTGCCTGGATTAGGACCTGTGCCGCTTCCTGTGTAAGGCAGGGTCGTACTCTCCGAATGTTGTAGAGCATGAACCTGCAGGAGCGGGTCACCGCCTTGATGTTAGCGGAGAACGACAGGGTGTTGTCCAGGGTCACGCCAAGGCTCTTCGCACTCTGGGAGGAGGACACAACGGAGTTGTCAACCGTGATGGCGAGATCATGGAACGGGCAGTCCTTCCCCGGGAGGAAGAGCAGCTCCGTCTTGCCAGGGTTCAGCTTGAGGTGGTGATCCGTCATCCATACTGATATGTCTGCCAGACATGCAGAGATGCGATTCGCCACCTGGTTATCAGAAGGGGGAAAGGAGAAGATTAGTTGTGTATCGTCAGCGTAGCAATGATAGGAGAGGCCATGTGAGGATATGACAGAGCCAAGTGACTTGGTGTATAGGGAGAAAAGGAGAGGGCCTAGAACTGAGCCCTGGGGGACACCAGTGGTGAGAGCACGTGGTGCGGAGACAGCTTCTCGCCACGCCACTTGGTAGGAGCGACCGGTCAGGTAGGACGCAATCCAGGAGTGAGCCGCGCCGGAGATGCCCAGCTCGGAGAGGGTGGAGAGGAGGATCTGATGGTTCACAGTATCAAAGGCAGCAGACAGGTCTAGAAGGACAAGAGCAGAGGAGAGAGAGTTAGCTTTAGCAGTGCGGAGAGCCTCCATGACACAGAGAAGAGCAGTCTCAGTTGAATGACCAGTCCTGAAACCTGACTGGTTTGGATCAAGAAGGTCATTCTGAGAGAGATAGCAAGAGAGTTGGCTAAAGACGGCACGCTCAATAGTTTTGGAAAGAAAAGAAAGAAGGGATACTGGTCTGTAGTTGTTGACATCAGTGGGATCGAGTGTTGGTTTTTTGAGAAGGGGAGCAACTCTCGCTCTCTTGAAGACGGAAGGGACATGGCCAGCGGTCAAGGATGAGTTGATCAGCGAGGTGAGGTAGGGGAGAAGGTCACCGGAGATGGTCTGGAGAAGAGAGGAGGGGATGGGGTCAAGCGGGCAGGTTGTTGGGCGGCCTGCAGTCACAAGTCGCAGGATTTTATCTGGAGAGAGAGGGGAGAAAGAAGTCAAAGCATAGGGTAGGGCAGTGTGAGTAGGACCAGCAGTGTCATTAGACTTAACAAACGAGGATCGGATGTCGTCAACCTTCTTTTCAAAGTGGTTGACGAAGTCATCCACAGAGAGAGAGGAGGGGGGGGGAGGGGGGGGGAGGATTCAGGAGGGAGGAAAATGTGGCAAAGAGCTTCCTAGGGTTAGAGGCAGATGCTTGGAATTTAGAGTGGTAGAAAGTGGCCTTAGCAGCAGAAACAGATGAAGAAAATGTAGAGAGGAGGGAGTGAAAAGATGCCAGGTCGGCAGGGAGTTTAGTTTTCTTCCATTTCCGCTCCGCTGCCCGGAGGTCTGTTCTGTGAGCTCGCAATGAGTCATCAAGCCACGGAGCTGGAGGGGAGGACCGAGCCGGCCGGGAGGATAGGGGACACAGAGAGTCAAAGGATGCAGAAAGGGAGGAGAGGAGGGTTGAGGAGGCAGAATCAGGAGATTGGAGGGAGAAGGATTGAGCAGAGGGAAGAGATGATAGGATGGAAGAGGAGAGAGTAGTGGGAGAGAGAGAGCGAAGGTTGCGGCGGTGCATTACCATCTGTGTAGGGGCAGAGTGAGTAGTGTTGGAGGAGAGCGAGAGAGAAAAGGAAACAAAGTAGTGGTCGGAGACATGGAGGGGAGTTGCAGTGAGATTAGTAGAAGAGCAGCATCTAGTAAAGATAAGGTCAAACGTATTGCCTGCCTTGTGAGTAGGGGGGGACGGTGAGAGGGTGAGGTCAAAAGAGGAGAGGAGTGGAAAGAAGGAGGCAGAGAGAAATTAGTCAAATGTGGACATAGGGAGGTTGAAATCCCCCAAAACTGTGAGGGGTGAGCCATCCTCAGGAAAGGAACTTATCAAGGTGTCAAGCTCATTGATGAACTCTCCAAGGGAACCTGGAGGGCGATAGATGACAAGGATATTAAGCTTAAATGGGCTAGTGACTGTGACAGCATGTGACAGCATGGAATTCAAATGAGGAGATAGACAGGTGTGTTAGGGGAAAAATTGAGAATGTCCACTTGGGAGAGATGAGGATTCCTGTGCCACCACCCCTCTGACCAGATGCTCTCTGGGTATGCGAGAACACATGGTCAGACGAGGAGAGAGCAGTAGGAGTAGCAGTGTTTTCAGTGGTAATCCATGTTTCCGTCAGCGCCAGGAAGTCGAGGGACTGGAGGTTAGCATAGGCTGGGATGAAGTCAGCTTTGTTGGCAGCAGAACGGCAGTTCCAGAGGCTGCCTGAGACCTGGAACTCCAGGTGTGGGGTGCGTGCAGGGACCACCAGGTTAGAGAGGCAGCAGCCACGCGGTGTGAGGCGTTTGTGTAGCCTGTGCAGAGAGGAGAGAACAGGGATAGGCAGAGGCATAGTTGACAGGCTGTAGCAAATGGCTACAATAATGCAGAGGAGATCGGAATGAAATGAACTAAACATCTGGAAGAAGAGAGAGCAGGGCCTCCCTCACCAAAACTTCCACCTCAGAAACTATAATTGTTTCACTGAACCACCCGAACAAAAACTCTCCCAACTTCCACCTTTAGAAATCAGAATTGTTGTGAACCACAGCGGTTCAATGTTTAAAGGAGTAGACTCAACCCACTTTATTCAGCTAGCTAACTATGACACCATAGCTAACTAGCATGCTAGCATCCAATAACACACAGTTTAGCACCAACACTTGGTCACAACAAACCACCAATAGTGTGTTAACACACTAAGCAGATAATTCGTGTCCGTGTCTAGTTCCTTTCATAACGCAGCAATAATTAAACGTTGGCTAGCTTAGCACAAATATATTGTATTTAGCTGCCACAGTACAGCACACAATGGCTACTGTGTTGACTCTGTTCGAAAAAATGGCTAGCTAGCTAGCTTCGTGCTACACCGAAGACAATGCCAACCTACAGTAACTACCCACAACAGCCCACGATGCCTAACTATGACACCATAGCTAACTAGCATGCTAGCATCCAATAACACACAGTTTAGCACCAATACTTGGTTACAACAGACTACCAATAGTGTGTTAACACACTAAACAGATCATTCGTGTCCGTGTCTAGTTCCTTTCATAACGCAGCAATAATTAAACGTTGGCTAGCTAGCATAAGTATATTGTATTTAGCTACTACAGTACAGTTAGCTGGTCGTGTTGGCTAGCTAGCAATGGCCACTGTGTTGACTTTGTTTGAAGAACGTTAAAATATATATATATTTTTTTTCATACTGGCCCCCCGTGGGGCATGCTGAAAGTCTGTTGTTCATTTGTTTACAGAGAAAAGCGTTGTATTTGGTCAAACACATTTTTTTCCAACAGTTTGCTAAGAGCTGGCAGCAAGCTTATAGGTCTGCTGTTAGAACCAGTAAAGGCCACTTTACCATTCTTGGGTAGCAGAATTACTTTGGCTTCCCTCCAGGCCTGAGGACAAAGACTTTCCTCTAGGCTCAGATTAAAGATATGACAGATAGGAGTGGCCATAGCATCAGCTACCATCCTCAGTAGCTTTCCATCTAAGTTGTCAATGCCAGGAGGATTGTCATTATTAATCGATAACAATCATTTTTCCACGTCTGCCACACTAACTTTACAAAATTCAAACTTGCAATGCTTTTCTTTCATTATTATTATTTTTTTATGCATGAATACGATGGCTCACTGTTCATTGTTGGCATTTCCTGCCTAAGTTTTCCCACATTGCCAATGAAGTAATCATTTAAATAATTGGCAACATCAAATGGTTTTGTGATGAATAAGCCATCTGATTCGATGAAAGATGGAGTTGAATTTGTCTTTCTGCCCATAATTTCATTTAAAGTACTCCAAAGTTTTTTTTTCTATCATTCTTTCTATCATTGATCTTGGTTTCATAATACAGTTTATTCTTATTATTGTTGAGTTTAGTCACATCATTTTTCAATTTGCAGTAAGTCAGCCAGTCAGATGTGTAGCCAGACTTATTAGCCACTCCTTTTGCCCCATCTCTTTCAACCAGACAGTTTTTCAATTCCTCATCAATCCATGGAGCCTTAACAGTTCTAACAGTCAGTTTCCTAACAGGTGCATGTTTATCAATAACTGGAAGAAGCAATTTCATAAATTCATCAAGTGCAGCGTCTGGATGCTCCTTATTAATCACATCAGACCAACAGATATTTTTAACATCATTCACATAAGAGTCACAGCCAAATCTTTTGTATGATCTCTTATACACTATTTTAGGCCCAGCTGTTGGAACTTTGTCTTTCCTGGATATAGCCACTATATTGTGATCAGTGCATCCAATGGGTACGGATACAGCTTTAGAACAAAGTTCTACAGTATTAGTAAAAACGTGATCGATACATGTGGATGATCTTGTTCCTGTAGTGTTTGTAAACACCCTGGTAGGTTGATTAATAACCTGAACCAGATTACAGGCACTGGTTACAGTAAGAAGCTTCCTCTTGAGCGGACAGCTTGATGAAAACCAGTCAATATTCAGGTCCCCAAGAAAGTAAACCTCTCTGTTTACATCACATACACTATCAAGCATTTCACTGATATTATTTAGATACTGTTAGCACTTGGTGGCCTATAGCAACACCCCAAAAGAAAAGGCTTTAGATGTGCCAAGTGAACCTGCAACCACAACACTTCAATAATACTTTACATAAGATCTTCTCTAAGCATTACAGGGATATGGCTCTGAATATATACAGTACCAGTCAAAAGTTTTAGAACAGCTACTCATTCAAGGGTTTTTCTTTATTTTTACAATTTTCTACAATGTAGAATAATAGTGAAGACATCAAAACTATGATAGTCCTCATTGAGGAAGATATACGTTCCTCTCAAGTTATTGGCTGGACACAGCCTTATTCACAGAGCTGAAGGAATTCTACGGATATCTATTCAAGCTGCCAGACACAGCACTAACCTGTCTGTCCTCAGATAGATGACTACATGCTTCCTGATTTCATTTGAATGCTCAGAGCCTGATAGGCTAGATACAGTTGAAGTCAGAAGTTTACATACACCTTAGCCAAATACATGTAAACGCAGTTTTTCACAATTCCTGACATTTAATCCTAGTAAAAATTCCCTGTCTTAGGTCAGTTAGGATCACCACTTTATTTTAAGAATGTGAAATGTCAGAATAATAGTAGAGGGAATTGTTTATTTCAGCTTTTATTTCTTTCATCACATTCCCATTGGGTCAGAAGTTTACATACACTCAATTAGTATTTGGTAGCATTGCCTTTAAATTGTTTAACTTGGGTCAAATGTTTTGGGTAGCCTTCCACAAGCTTCCCACAATAAGTTGGGTGAATTTTGGCCCATTCCTCCTGACAGAGCTGGTGTAACTGAGTCAGGTTTGTAGGCCTCCTTGCTCGCACACGCTTTTTCAGTTCTGCCCACACATTTTCTATAGGATTGAGGTCAGGGCTTTGTTGTCCTTAAGCCATTTTGCCACAACTTTGGAAGTATGCTTGGGGTCATTGTCTATTTGGAAGACCTTTTTGCGACCAAGCTTTAACTTTCTGACTGATGTCTTGAGATGTTGCTTCAATTCATCAACATAATTTTCCTTCCTCATGATGCCATCTATTTTGTGAAGTGCACCAGTCCCTACTGCAGCAAAGCACCCCCACAGTATGATGCTGCCACCCCCGTGCTTCACGGTTGGGATGGTGTTCTTCGGCTTGCAAGCATCCCCCTTTTTACTCCAAACATAACGATGGTCATTATGGCTAAACAGTTCTATTTTTGTTTCATCAGACCAGAGGACATTTCTCCAAAAAGTACGATCTTTGTCCCCATGCACATTTGCAAACCGTAGTCTGGATTTTTTATGGTGGTTTTGGAGCAGTGGCTTCTTCCTTGCTGAGCGGCCTTTCAGGTTATGTCGATATAGGACTCGTTTTACTGTGGATATACAGTGGGGGAAAAAAGTATTTAGTCAGCCACCAATTGTGCAAGTTCTCCCACTTAAAAAGATGAGAGAGGCCTGTAATTTTCATCATAGGTACACGTCAACTATGACAGACAAAATGAGATTTTTTTTCTCCAGAAAATCACATTGTAGGATTTTTAATGAATTTATTTGCAAATTATGGTGGAAAATAAGTATTTGGTCAATAACAAAAGTTTCTCAATACTTTGTTACATACCCTTTGTTGGCAATGACACAGGTCAAACGTGTTCTGTAAGTCTTCACAATCTTTTCACACACTGTTGCTGGTATTTTGGCCCATTCCTCCAAGCAGATCTCCTCTAGAGCAGTGATGTTTTGGGGCTGTCGCTGGGCAAAACAGACTTTCAACTCCCTCCAAAGATTTTCTATGGGGTTGAGATCTGGAGACTGGCTAGGCCACTCCAGGACCTTGAAATGCTTCTTACGAAACCACTCCTTCGTTGCCCGGGCGGTGTGTTTGGGATCATTGTCATGCTGAAAGACCCAGCCACGTTTCATCTTCAATGCCCTTGCTGATGGAAGGAGGTTTTCACTCAAAATCTCACGATACATGGCCCCATTCATGCTTTCCCTTACACGGATCAGTCGTCCTGGTCCCTTTGCAGAAAAACAGCCCCAAAGCATGATGTTTCCACCCCCATGCTTCACAGTAGGTATGGTGTTCTTTGGATGCAACTCAGCATTCTTTGTCCTCCAAACACGACGAGTTGAGTTTTTACCAAAAAGTTATATTTTGGTTTCATCTGACCATATAACATTCTCCCAATCCTCTTCTGGATCATCCAAATGCACTCTAGCAAACTTCAGACGGGCCTGGACATGTACTGGCTTAAGCAGGGGGACACGTCTGGCACTGCAGGATTTGAGTCCCTGGCAGCGTAGTGTGTTACTGATGGTAGGCTTTGTTACTTTGGTCCCAGCTCTCTGCAGGTCATTCACTAGGTCCCCCCGTGTGGTTCTGGGATTTTTGATCACCGTTCTTGTGATCATTTTGACCCCACGGGGTGAGATCTTGCGTGGAGCCCCAGATCGAGGGATATTATCAGTGGTCTTGTATGTCTTCCATTTCCTAATAATTGCTCCCACAGTTGATTTCTTCAAACCAAGCTGCTTACCTATTGCAGATTCAGTCTTCCCAGCCTGGTGCAGGTCTACAATGTTGTTTCTGGTGTCCTTTGACAGCTCTTTGGTCTTGGCCATAGTGGAGTTTGGAATGTGACTGTTTGAGGTTGTGGACAGGTGTCTTTTATACTGATAACGAGTTCAAACAGGTGCCATTAATACAGGTAACGAGTGGACAGAGGAGCCTCTTAAAGAAGAAGTTACAGGTCTGTGAGAGCCAGAAATCTTGCTTGTTTGTAGGTGACCAAATACTTATTTTCCACCATAATTTGCAAATAAATTCATTAAAAATCCTACAATGTGATTTTCTGGATTTTTTTCCTCAATTTGTCTGTCATAGTTGACGTGTACCTATGATGAAAATTACAGGCCTCTCTCATCTTTTTAAGTGGGAGAACTTGCACAATTGGTGGCTGACTAAATAAAAAATTTCCCGACTGTAGATACTTTTATACCTGTTTCCTCCAGCATCTTCACAAGGTCTTTTGCTGTTGTTCTGGGATTGATTTGCACTTTTCGCACCAAAGTACGTTCATCTCTAGGAGACAGAACGCGTCTCCTTCCTGAGCGGTATGACGGCTGCATGGTCCCATGGTGTTTATACTTGCGTACTATTGTTTGTACAGATGAACGTGGTACCTTCAGGCCTTTGGAAATTGCTCCCAAGGATGAACCAGACTTGTGGAGGTCTACAATTGTTTTTCTGAGGTCTTGGCTGATTTCTTTTGATTTTCCCATGATGTCAAGCAAAGAGGCACTGGGTTTGAAGGTAGGCCTTGAAATACATCCACAGGTACACCTCTAATTGACTCAAATAATGTCAATTAGCCTATCAGAAGCTTCTAAAGCCATGACATCATTTTCAGGAATTTTCCAAGCTGTTTAAAGGCACAGTCAACTTAGTGTATGTAAACTTCTGACCCACTGGAATTGTGATACAGTGAATTATAAGTGAAATAATCTGTCTGCAAACAATTGTTGGAAAAATTACTTGTGTCATGCACAAAGTAGATGTCCTAACCGACTTGCCAAAACTATAGTTTGTTAACAAGAAATTTGTGGAGTGGTTGAAAAACAAGTTTTAATGACTCCAATCTAAGTGTATGTAAACTTCCGACTTCAACTGTATATTCACAGACAACAGCTATTCATATTCTAGGTAAGTGTTATTGCCCTAAAAAGTACTGGAAATCTTAATCTGCATGAAGATATCAGCATGCACAGAGAAAACAGTCTAATTTAGAGAGAGGTGGAAAGAGAGGGGCTGAGAGAGGGAGGTTAAGTGGCTCACATTGCCTGGGAGGGAGGGAGGGAGGGAGGGAGGGAGGGAGGGAGGGAGGGAGGGAGGGAGGGAGGGAGGGAGGTTGAGTGGCTCAGATTGCCTGGGAGGGAGGGAGGGAGGGATAGAGGGAGGGAGGGAGGGAGGGAGGGAGGGATAGAGGGAGGGAGGGAGGGAGGGAGGGAGGGAGGGAGGGAGGGAGGGAGGGAGGGAGGGAGGTTGAGTGGCTCAGATTGCTTGGGAGTCAGTTACAAAACAACACAAGAATTTGTCTTTAATTATTTAAAAACAACAAATAAGCTCTTTCTGGTGCTGGGCCCCTTTACAAAGGAGGAAAGATGAGGAACATGAACATTTATATTCATGGTGACATCTTGTTTCTACAGCCTTGTCCTGTGGAAAGCTTTCATCAGAGGAGAGTTGTTGTGTCCTCTAATCCATACACTCTAATCCCTATGGGCCCTGGTCAAAAGTAGTGCACTATGTAGGGTATAGGATGCCATCTGGGACACAAGGTCTCTGTCCTATGGTCTGTCAGATTCTATAAATGACATGTGGCTCTGAGATCCTGCAAGGTCTCTGTCCTATGGTCTGTCAGATTCTATAAACGACATGTGGCTCTGAGATCCTGCTGGCTTTACAGTCTCAACGGGATGATGCGATGGAGCTGTATCTATTGTTTATTGTCTAGTGTCTATCAGCTGTGGAGTCATATTATATTTAATTTTATATTTGACCTTTATTTAACCAGGTAAGCCAGTTGAGAACAAGTTCTCATTTACAACAGCGACCTGGCCAAGATAAAGCAAAGCAGTGCGATAAAAACAACAACACAGAGTTACATATGGAATAAACAAAACATACAGTCAATAACACAACAGAAAATATATATACAGTGTGTGTAAATGTAGTAAGTTATGGAGGTAAGGCAATAAATAGGCCATAGTGCAAAATAATTACAATTATAATGTAGTATTAACACTGGAGTGATAGATGTGCAGAAGATGATGTGCAAATAGAGATACTGGGGTGCAAAAGAGCAAAAATAAATAACAATATGGGGATGAGGTAGTTGGATGGGCTAATTTCAGATGGGCTGTGTACAGGTGCAGTGATCGGTAAGGTGCTCTGACAACTGACGCTTAAAGTTAGTGAGGGAGATAACAGTCTCCAGCTTCAGAGATTTGTGCAGTTCGTTCCAGTCATTAGCAGCAGAGAACTGGAAGGAATGGCGGCCAAAGGAGGTGTTGGCTTTGGGGATGACCAGTGAGATATACCTGCTGGAGCGCAGACTACGGGTGGGTGTTGCTATGGTGACCAATGAGCTAAGATAAGGTGGGGATTTGCCTAGCAGTGATTTATAGATGACCTGGAGCAAGTGGGTTTGGCGATGAATATGTACTGAGGGCCAGCCAACGAGAGCATACAGGTCACAATGGTGGGTAGTATATGGGGCTTTAGTGACAAAACGGATGGCACTGTGATAGACTACATCCAATTTGCTGAGTAGAGTGTTGGAGGCTATTTTGTAAATGACATCGCCGAAGTCAAGGATCGGTAGGATAGTCAGTTTTACGAGGGCATGTTTGGCAGCATGAGTGAAGGAGGCTTTGTTGCGAAATAGGAAGCCGATTCTAGATTTAACTTTGGATTGGAGATGCTTAATGTGAGTCTGGAAGGAGAGTTTACGGTCTAACCAGACACCTAGATATTTGTAGTTGTCCACATATTCTAAGTCAGACTCGCCGAGAGTAGTGATTCTAGTCGGGCAGGCGGGTGCAAGCAGCGTTCGGTTGAAGAGCATGCATTTAGTTTTACTAGCGTTTAAGAGCAGATGGAAGCTACGGAAGGAGTGTTGTATGGCATTGAAGCTCGTTTGGAGGTTTGTTAACACAGTGTCCAATGAAGGGCCAGATGTATACAAAATGGTGTTGTCTGCGTAGAGGTCGATCTGAGAGTCACCAGCAGCAAGAGCGACATCATTGATATACACAGAGAATAGAGTCGGCCCAAGAATTGAACCCTGTGGCACCCCCATAGAGACTGCCAGAGGTCCGGACAACAGGCCCTCCGACTTGACACGTTGAACTCTATCTGAGAAGTAGTTGGTGAACCAGGCGAGGCAGTCATTTGAGAAACCAAGGCTATTTAGTCTGCCAATAAGAATGCGGTGGTTGACAGAGTCGAAAGCCTTGGCCAGGTCGATGAAGACGGCTGCACAGTACTGTCTATTATCAACCAGAGTAGTTATGTTGTTTTTTATCAGGCATCAACCAGAGTAGCTATGTTGTTTTATCAGGCATCAACCAGAGTAGTTATGTTGTTTTATCAGGCATCAACCAGAGTAGTTATGTTGTTTTATCAGGCATCAACCAGAGTAGTTATGTTGTTTTATCAGGCATCAACCAGAGTAGTTATGTTGTTTTATCAGGCATCAACCAGAGTAGTTATGTTGTTTTTTCAGGCATCAACCAGAGTAGTTATGTTGTTTTATCAGGCATCAACCAGAGTAGTTATGTTGTTTTATCAGGCATCAACCAGAGTAGTTATGTTGTTTTATCAGGCATCAACCAGAGTAGTTATGTTGTTTTATCAGGCATCAACCAGAGTAGTTATGTTGTTTTTATCAGGCATCAACCAGAGTAGTTATGTTGTTTTATCAGGCATCAACCAGAGTAGTTATGTTGTTTTATCAGGCATCAACCAGAGTAGTTAAGTTGTTTTATCAGGCATCAACCAGAGTAGTTATGTTGTTTTATCAGGCATCAACCAGAGTAGTTATGTTGTTTTATCAGGCATCAACCAGAGTAGTTATGTTGTTTTATCAGGCATCAACCAGAGTAGTTATGTTGTTTTATCAGGCATCAACCAGAGTAGTTATGTTGTTTTTATCAGGCATCTCTTCCTTCTATCCACTCGTAGATAAGGTATGTTGTTGCACTGTGGAGGAAGCAGGAGAGAGGAGTGGGACATCAAAGCCAGGTTTCCTGCCACCAAACAGACAGAGTGTACCAAGGGATAAATCTGCGGAGTCTATTACCCATGGTTCACTGGGGGCAGTAATGATGACGTTAC
>NC_140005.1:1679761-1684761 GCF_964263955.1 Coregonus lavaretus
CGGCTGACAACCCCAAGGCTACTGCACAACCCCAAGGCTACGGCTGACAACCCCAAGGCTACTGCACAACCCCAAGGCTACGGCTGACAACCCCAAGGCTACTGCACAACCCCAAGGCTACGGCTGACAACCCCAAGGCTACGGCTGACAACCCCAAGGCTACGGCTGACAACCCCAAGGCTACGGCTGACAACCCCAAGGCTACGGCTGACAACCCCAAGGCTACTGCACAACCCCAAGGCTACGGCTGACAACCCCAAGGCTACGGCCGACAACCCCAAGGCTACGGCTGACAACCCCAAGGCTACGGCTGACAACCCCAAGGCTACGGCTGACAACCCCAAGGCTACGGCTGACAACCCCAAGGCTACGGCTGACAACCCCAAGGCTACGGCTGACAACCCCAAGGCTACGGCTGACAACCCCAAGGCTACTGCACAACCCCAAGGCTACGGCTGACAACCCCAAGGCTACTGCACAACCCCAAGGCTACGGCTGACAACCCCAAGGCTACGGCTGACAACCCCAAGGCTACGGCCGACAACCCCAAGGCTACGGCCGACAACCCCAAGGCTACGGCCGACAACCCCAAGGCTACGGCCGACAACCCCAAGGCTACGGCCGACAACCCCAAGGCTACTGCTGACAACCCCAAGGCTACGGCTGACAACCCCAAGGCTACTGCACAACCCCAAGGCTACTGCTGACAACCCCAAGGCTACGGCTGACAACCCCAAGGCTACTGCACAACCCCAAGGCTACGGCTGACAACCCCAAGGCTACTGCACAACCCCAAGGCTACGGCTGACAACCCCAAGGCTACTGCACAACCCCAAGGCTACAGCTGACAACCCCAAGGCTACGGCTGACAACCCCAAGGCTACGGCTGACAACCCCAAGGCTACGGCCGACAACCCCAAGGCTACGGCTGACAACCCCAAGGCTACGGCTGACAACCCCAAGGCTACAGCTGACAACCCCAAGGCTACGGCTGACAACCCCAAGGCTACTGCACAACCCCAAGGCTACGGCTGACAACCCCAAGGCTACGGCTGACAACCCCAAGGCTACGGCTGACAACCCCAAGGCTACGGCTGACAACCCCAAGGCTACGGCTGACAACCCCAAGGCTACGGCTGACAACCCCAAGGCTACGGCTGACAACCCCAAGGCTACGGCTGACAACCCCAAGGCTACCGCACAACCCCAAGGCTACGGCTGACAACCCCAAGGCTACGGCTGACAACCCCAAGGCTACTGCACAACCCCAAGGCTACGGCTGACAACCCCAAGGCTACTGCACAACCCCAAGGCTACGGCTGACAACCCCAAGGCTACTGCACAACCCCAAGGCTACGGCTGACAACCCCAAGGCTACTGCACAACCCCAAGGCTACGGCTGACAACCCCAAGGCTACGGCTGACAACCCCAAGGCTACGGCTGACAACCCCAAGGCTACGGCTGACAACCCCAAGGCTACTGCACAACCCCAAGGCTACGGCTGACAACCCCAAGGCTACGGCCGACAACCCCAAGGCTACGGCTGACAACCCCAAGGCTACGGCTGACAACCCCAAGGCTACGGCTGACAACCCCAAGGCTACGGCTGACAACCCCAAGGCTACGGCTGACAACCCCAAGGCTACGGCTGACAACCCCAAGGCTACGGCTGACAACCCCAAGGCTACGGCTGACAACCCCAAGGCTACTGCACAACCCCAAGGCTACGGCTGACAACCCCAAGGCTACCGCACAACCCCAAGGCTACGGCTGACAACCCCAAGGCTACGGCTGACAACCCCAAGGCTACTGCACAACCCCAAGGCTACGGCCGACAACCCCAAGGCTACGGCCGACAACCCCAAGGCTACGGCCGACAACCCCAAGGCTACGGCCGACAACCCCAAGGCTACGGCCGACAACCCCAAGGCTACTGCTGACAACCCCAAGGCTACGGCTGACAACCCCAAGGCTACTGCACAACCCCAAGGCTACTGCTGACAACCCCAAGGCTACGGCTGACAACCCCAAGGCTACTGCACAACCCCAAGGCTACGGCTGACAACCCCAAGGCTACTGCACAACCCCAAGGCTACGGCTGACAACCCCAAGGCTACTGCACAACCCCAAGGCTACAGCTGACAACCCCAAGGCTACGGCTGACAACCCCAAGGCTACGGCTGACAACCCCAAGGCTACGGCCGACAACCCCAAGGCTACGGCTGACAACCCCAAGGCTACGGCTGACAACCCCAAGGCTACGGCTGACAACCCCAAGGCTACGGCTGACAACCCCAAGGCTACGGCCGACAACCCCAAGGCTACGGCTGACAACCCCAAGGCTACGGCTGACAACCCCAAGGCTACGGCTGACAACCCCAAGGCTACGGCTGACAACCCCAAGGCTACTGCTGACAACCCCAAGGCTACGGCTGACAACCCCAAGGCTACGGCTGACAACCCCAAGGCTACGGCCGACAACCCCAAGGCTACGGCTGACAACCCCAAGGCTACTGCTGACAACCCCAAGGCTACTGCTGACAACCCCAAGGCTACGGCTGACAACCCCAAGGCTACTGCACAACCCCAAGGCTACTGCTGACAACCCCAAGGCTACGGCCGACAACCCCAAGGCTACTGCACAACCCCAAGGCTACGGCTGACAACCCCAAGGCTACGGCTGACAACCCCAAGGCTACGGCTGACAACCCCAAGGCTACGGCTGACAACCCCAAGGCTACTGCTGACAACCCCAAGGCTACTGCTGACAACCCCAAGGCTACGGCTGACAACCCCAAGGCTACGGCTGACAACCCCAAGGCTATGGCCGACAACCCCAAGGCTACGGCTGACAACCCCAAGGCTACGGCCGACAACCCCAAGGCTACGGCCGACAACCCCAAGGCTACGGCTGACAACCCCAAGGCTACGGCTGACAACCCCAAGGCTACGGCCGACAACCCCAAGGCTACGGCTGACAACCCCAAGGCTACGGCCGACAACCCCAAGGCTACGGCTGACAACCCCAAGGCTACGGCTGACAACCCCAAGGCTACGGCTGACAACCCCAAGGCTACGGCTGACAACCCCAAGGCTACGGCTGACAACCCCAAGGCTACGGCTGACAACCCCAAGGCTACGGCTGACAACCCCAAGGCTACTGCACAACCCCAAGGCTACGGCTGACAACCCCAAGGCTACTGCACAACCCCAAGGCTACGGCTGACAACCCCAAGGCTACGGCCGACAACCCCAAGGCTACGGCCGACAACCCCAAGGCTACTGCACAACCCCAAGGCTACGGCTGACAACCCCAAGGCTACGGCCGACAACCCCAAGGCTACGGTCGACAACCCCAAGGCTACGGCTGACAACCCCAAGGCTACGGCTGACAACCCCAAGGCTACGGCTGACAACCCCAAGGCTACGGCTGACAACCCCAAGGCTACGGCCGACAACCCCAAGGCTACGGCCGACAACCCCAAGGCTACGGCTGACAACCCCAAGGCTACGGCTGACAACCCCAAGGCTACGGCTGACAACCCCAAGGCTACGGCTGACAACCCCAAGGCTACGGCTGACAACCCCAAGGCTACGGCTGACAACCCCAAGGCTACTGCTGACAACCCCAAGGCTACTGCTGACAACCCCAAGGCTACTGCTGACAACCCCAAGGCTACGGCTGACAACCCCAAGGCTACTGCACAACCCCAAGGCTACTGCTGACAACCCCAAGGCTACGGCCGACAACCCCAAGGCTACTGCACAACCCCAAGGCTACGGCTGACAACCCCAAGGCTACTGCACAACCCCAAGGCTACGGCTGACAACCCCAAGGCTACTGCACAACCCCAAGGCTACGGCTGACAACCCCAAGGCTACTGCACAACCCCAAGGCTACGGCTGACAACCCCAAGGCTACTGCACAACCCCAAGGCTATGCTGACAACCCCAAGGCTACTGCTGACAACCCCAAGGCTACGGCTGACAACCCCAAGGCTACTGCACAACCCCAAGGCTACTGCTGACAACCCCAAGGCTACGGCCGACAACCCCAAGGCTACTGCACAACCCCAAGGCTACGGCTGACAACCCCAAGGCTACTGCACAACCCCAAGGCTACGGCTGACAACCCCAAGGCTACTGCACAACCCCAAGGCTACGGCTGACAACCCCAAGGCTACTGCACAACCCCAAGGCTACGGCTGACAACCCCAAGGCTACGGCCGACAACCCCAAGGCTACGGCCGACAACCCCAAGGCTACGGCCGACAACCCCAAGGCTACTGCACAACCCCAAGGCTACGGCTGACAACCCCAAGGCTACTGCACAACCCCAAGGCTACGGCTGACAACCCCAAGGCTACTGCACAACCCCAAGGCTACGGCTGACAACCCCAAGGCTACTGCACAACCCCAAGGCTACGGCTGACAACCCCAAGGCTACGGCCGACAACCCCAAGGCTACGGCCGACAACCCCAAGGCTACGGCCGACAACCCCAAGGCTACGGCTGACAACCCCAAGGCTACTGCACAACCCCAAGGCTACGGCCGACAACCCCAAGGCTACGGCTGACAACCCCAAGGCTACTGCTGACAACCCCAAGGCTACGGCTGACAACCCCAAGGCTACGGCCGAAGACAGGAACAAGTCGTCTGCTACGACCTCCGCAGTGCCATCAAACAAGCAAAATGACAATATAGGAACAAGGTGGCAGGGACTACAGTCCGGTACGGAAAGGAAGACCCAGCTATGATCTGCCCAACGATAACTCTAACAGATTAACTCAATGCAGGTCACCTTACCTGGATAAGAGCGTCTGCTAAATGACGTAAATGTAAATGTGAAAATGTTTATGCATGCTTCGACAAAAACAACACTGAGCTGTGCACAAAGGCCCACGCTGACCCAGGGGACTGGGTGATCGCCCTCTCCGAGGCCGACGTGAGTAAGGTTTTTAAATCAGCTCAACACTCGTAAGGCTGCAGGCCCGGACG
>NC_140005.1:1689761-1692261 GCF_964263955.1 Coregonus lavaretus
GTGAACAGGGAGTACAGGAGGGGACTGAGCACGTACCCCTGAGGGGCCCCCGTGTTGAGGATCAGCGTGGCGGAGGTGTTGTTACCTACCCATACCACCTGGGGGCGGCCAGTCAGGAAGTCCAGGATCCAGTTGCAGAGGGAGGTGTTTAGTCCCAGGGTCCTTAGCTTATTGATGAGCGTTGAAGGCACTATGGTGTTGAACGCTGAGCTGTAGTCAATGAATAGCATTCTCACGTAGGTGTTCCTTTTGTCTAGGTGGGAAAGGGCAGTGTGGAGTGCAATAGAGATTGTGGATCTGTTGGGGTGGTATGCAAATTGGAGTGGGTCTAGGGTTTCTGGGATAATGGTGTTGATGTGAGCCATGACCAGCCTTTCAAAGCACTTCATGTTTTCAGACGTGAGTGCTACGGGTCTGTAGTCATTTAGGCAGATTACCTTAGTGTTCTTGGGCACGGGGACTATGGTGGTCTGCTTGAAACATGTTGGTATTACAGACTCAGTCACGGACAGGTTGAAAATGTCAGTGAAGACACTTGCTGTCACCTGGCCAAGACAGGATGAATATCTCCCCTGTGGCTGTCACCTGGCCAAGACAGGATTAATATCTCCACTGGTTGCTGTCACCTGGCCAAGACAGGATTAATATCTCCCCTGTGGCTGTCACCTGGCCAAGACAGGATTAATATCTCCCCTGTGGCTGTCACCTGGCGAAGACAGGATGAATATCTCCCCTGTGGCTGTCACCTGGCCAAGACAGGATGAATATCTCCCCTGTGGCTGTCACCTGGCAAGACAGGATGAATATCTCCCCTGTGGCTGTCACCTGGCCAAGACAGGATGAATATCTCCCCTGGTTGCTGTCACCTGGCGAAGACAGGATGAATATCTCCCCTGTGGCTGTCACCTGGCCAAGACAGGATAAATATCTCCCCTGGTTGCTGTCACCTGGCCAAGACAGGATGAATATCTCCCCTGTGGCTGTCACCTGGCCAAGACAGGATGAATATCTCCCCTGGTTGCTGTCACCTGGCCAAAACAGGATGAATATCTCCCCTGTGGCTGTCACCTGGCCAAGACAGGATGAATATCTCCCCTGTGGCTGTCACCTGGCCAAGACAGGATGAATATCTCCCCTGTGGCTGTCACCTGGCCAAGACAGGATGAATATCTCCCCTGGTTGCTGTCACCTGGCCAAGACAGGATGAATATCTCCCCTGTGGCTGTCACCTGGCCAAGACAGGATGAATATCTCCCCTGGTTGCTGTCACCTGGCCAAGACAGGATGAATATGTCAACTATTCCCTTTTCCTTCCTCCGTAGTCCACCTCCTCTGGTCCACCTAAATGACACCATATTGTCTATCTAGTGCATCATGGGCTCTGGTCTAAAGTAGTGCACTACATAGGGTGTTATTACACACATACTATCCCACATTTACTCACTACTTGACTTCTCTACACTACATGGCCAAAAGTATGTGGACACACCTTCAAATTAGTGGATTCGGCTATTTCAGGCACACCCGTTGCTGACAGGTGTATAAAATCGAGCACACAGCCATGCAATCTCCTTAGACAAACATTGGCAGTAGAATGGCCCGTACTGAAGAGCTCAGTGACTTTCAACGTGGCACTGTCATAGTATGCCATCAAGTCCGTTTGTCAGATTTCAGCCCTGCTAGAGCTGCCCTGGTCAACTGTAAGTGCTGTTATTGTGAAGTGGAAACGTTTAGGAGCAACAAACACTCAGCCATGAAGTGGTAGGACACACAAGCACACAGAACGGGACCGCCGAGTGCTGAAGCATATAAAAATAGTCTGTCCTCGGTTGCATCACTCACTACCGAGTTCCAAACTGTCTCTGGAAGCAACGTCAGCACAAGAACTGTTCATCAGGAGCTTCAAGCCTAAGATCACCATGCGCAATGCCAAGTGTTGGCTGTTGTGGTGTAAAGCTCGCCGCCATTGGACTCTGGAGCAGTGGAAACGCATTCTCTGGAATGATGAATCACGCTTCACCATCTGGCAGTCCGACGGACTAATTTGGTTTTGGATGATGCCAGGAGAATGGTACATACCCGAATGATTAGTGCCAACTGCAAAGTTTGGTGGAGGAGGAATAATGGTCTGGGGCTGTTTTTCATGGTTCTGGCTAGGCCCCTTAGTTCCAGTGAAGGGAAATCTTAACGCTACAGTATACAATTACATTCTAGACGATTCTGTGCTTCCAACTTTGTGGCAACAGTTTGGGGAAGGCCCTTTCCTGTTTCAGCATGACAATGCCCCTGTGCACAAAGCGAGGTCCATACAGAAATGGTTTGTCGAGATCGGTGTGGAAGAGCTTGACTGGCCTACACAGAGCCCTGACCTCAACCCCATCGAACACCTTTAGGATGAATTGGAACGCCGACTGCGAGCCAGGCCTAATCGCCCAACATCAGTGCCCGACCTCACTAATGCTCTTGTGGCTGAATGGAAGCAAGTCCCCGCAGCAATGTT
>NC_140005.1:1694761-1729761 GCF_964263955.1 Coregonus lavaretus
ATTACAATGTGTGTGTGGGTAGAGTGTGACTGCTCTGCGTGTGACATACCCCTCCCCCTCTTCACAACAACTTTATAGGTGCCACTATGAGGAGCGAGGCAAGGTCCAACTGGGTCCTGACATGTAGCAGTGGGTTAGCAGGTCCAACTGGGTCCTGACATGTAGCAGTGGGTTAGCAGGTCCAACTGGGTCCTGACATGTAGCAGTGGGTTAGCAGGTCCAACTGGGTCCTGACATGTAGCAGTGGGTTAGCAGGTCCAACTGGGTCCTGACATGTAGCAGTGGGTTAGCAGGTCCAACTGGGTCCTGACATGTAGCAGTGGGTTAGCAGGTCCAACTGGATCCTGGCATGTAGCAGTGGGTTAGCAGGTCCAACTGGGTCCTGACATGTAGCAGTGGGTTAGCAGGTCCAACTGGGTCCTGACATGTAGCAGTGGGTTAGCAGGTCCAACTGGGTCCTGGCATGTAGCAGTGGGTTAGCAGGTCCAACTGGGTCCTGACATGTAGCAGTGGGTTAGCAGGTCCAACTGGGTCCTGACATGTAGCAGTGGGTTAGCAGGTCCAACTGGGTCCTGACATGTAGCAGTGGGTTAGCAGGTCCAACTGGGTCCTGACATGTAGCAGTGGGTTAGCAGGTCCAACTGGGTCCTGGCATGTAGCAGTGGGTTAGCAGGTCCAACTGGGTCCTGACATGTAGCAGTGGGTTAGCAGGTCCAACTGGGTCCTGACATGTAGCAGTGGGTTAGCAGGTCCAACTGGGTCCTGGCATGTAGCAGTGGGTTAGCAGGTCCAACTGGGTCCTGACATGTAGCAGTGGGTTAGCAGGTCCAACTGGGTCCTGACATGTAGCAGTGGGTTAGCAGGTCCAACTGGGTCCTGACATGTAGCAGTGGGTTAGCAGGTCCAACTGGGTCCTGACATGTAGCAGTGGGTTAGCAGGTCCAACTGGGTCCTGACATGTCCTGATGGTGTGGAGCTCAGTGTCACCCGGTGGTGAAGGTTAGGGTCACCGCCCACTGGACACTCTACGTCATTTTAATGTGGATACTTTTGGTAATATTTGGTGGAGGCGTTGCTCAATGAGATTACAAACTATTTTCACCCACTCAAAGACAGACAAAAGTTAGTTGAATTTCCAATGTGTTATCACTGTGCTTTCAAAAAGCACAACCGAAATCCAATGGAAAAACAATGTCTGATTTTTGGTTTAGTTGTCACTCAACTGTCTATCACTGTGCTTTCAACCATGTAAAAGCATAGCGAAGTTAAAATGGGAATACAATGTCAGATATTTTGTTTATTTATACAACAGATTAATGTGATTTATTTCACCTTTATTTGATCAGTTAGTCATACTGAGACCAAGGTCTCTTTTACAGATGAGCCCTGAATTACATAAATTACAGAAAATACACACATCAAAATATAAATACAAAATGCAACGAGAGAGAAAAACACAGTCATAAAAAACAAACACATTCATCAGGTCCTCAATCGGCTTTCTGAATGACCATAGAGGCACCACGAGATCACATTTAAGAACGTTTTGAAGATTGTTCCACAAATAAGGTGCAAGAAATCTAAAAGCTGTTTTACCTAACTCAGTAGAGACCAAAATAATGTCCAGAGTTAGCCATCCCTGAGACCGGGTGTGGAAACTCGTACGTCTAAAGTTTAGTAATGACGTTGGGTTCATGGGGGCTTTATGAATGAAAACATAGCAACGTATCAACCTACATGACATCAAAGAGGACCAAACAACCTTCTGGTAGAGAATGCAGTGATGAGTACAAAAACTGTGCTACGATAAACTGCATCTAACGGCTTAAATAAAGTGGCATCACTGTGATATCACTGTGCTTCATCTAATAGCAGAAACCAAATGACCTGGACCGTAGTTGAGGTTCCATTAAAACGACATGGTACAGGTGATCAATACTGTTCCAGATTCTGATCAGATTATTATTGTGAAGATCTCCACAGACCTGCGATGACCTATGACCTATGCATGCTATCTGGAACATGCTGAGCTTTATATGATTACAGAAGAAGATTTATAGTTAGTTACCTTAACCTCAAAACGTGGCCAAGGATGTGCTACTCATTTTAAGGTTGAACGCTACATTAGTTTGTAAGATAGCCTTAACTTTATACTGTATTACAAAAGTTATATTGAATTGTGACAGAGCAACCAAATATTAACATTTAAAGGACTCGTATCGTAGCTTGGATAGTTCCATCTGAGCCACTGGCTTAATCCCATTCTTTACCTTTTTATTTTTTGGTTGAGTTGGAGACGTGACTCGAACATATCATTTTGTGAACTTGTTGACAAGTTTATTGCATTTCAAAAGTGATATTGTACTGTGTTTGATTGTCAACGCAACCAAATATCAACCTTTGAAGGAGATGTATCTTCTGCTTGGATAGTTCCATCGGTGCCACTGACTTAGTCTGGCTTTAATTCCAGTTTGTCTACAAATTAATAATTTATATGTTGGATTCACGTCTCCAGCTCAACCAAAAATGAAAGTTAAAGAATAGGACTAAATCAAATCAAACTTTAAATGCACTTTAAATAAAGTTTGATTTGATGTAGTCCTATTCTTTAAAGGCCCAGTGCGGTAAAAAAAAAAAAACGAGATTTTCCTGTGTTTTATATATATTTCCACACTATGAGGTTGGAATAATACTGTGAAATTATGAAAATTATGATAATGCCCCTTTTAGTGTAAGAGCTGTTTGAAATTTCAGCCTGTTTTGGTGGGATG
Source organism: Coregonus lavaretus (assembly GCF_964263955.1). Classification (NCBI taxonomy): domain Eukaryota; kingdom Metazoa; phylum Chordata; class Actinopteri; order Salmoniformes; family Salmonidae; genus Coregonus; species Coregonus lavaretus. The sequence goes on from NC_140005.1 coordinate 1,697,533, forward strand.
GAGTTTTGGTCTGCCAGGCGATAAACCAGACCAATAAGATAGAGAAGCTCTCTGCCAACAGATAGTTTTCAGTTTTCACTTCCCCACTCAGACCACTCCCAGTCCCCACTCAGACCACTCCCAGTCCCCACTCAGACCACTCCCAGTCCCCACTCAGACCACTCCCAGACAGTTCTAGCTAAATTCTTGCTTGAGAAATGGCTTTTTGATTTAAAAAAAAAAAGCTTTTTATTTTTTATTTTTTGACCATTGTAACTCTTTACACTCGTACCCGTATACGGGCTGAAAATGGCTAATTTGGGCAGTAATAAGCAGCTAAATGTGAACGTAGTGACTGTACAGTAACAGCTATACATCAGGTCAGAGCTCTGGTTCTGGAGAGTAACAGCTATACATCAGGTCAGAGCTCTGGTTCTGGACAGTAACAAGCTATACATCAGGTCAGAGCTCTGGTTCTGGAGAGTAACAGCTATACATCAGGTCAGAGCTCTGGTTCTGGAGAGTAACAGCTATACATCAGGTCAGAGCTCTGGTTCTGGACAGTAACAGCTATACATCAGGTCAGAGCTCTGGTTCTGTTCTTCACAGCTCTGTATGGGTTTGGACTGACAGCCATTCTGAACTTGAGCACCGTACGTGACAAGAAGTTGGCCCCATCCCTCCCGCTGATTGGACAACTTTAGCAAATGTTTTGTTGTCTGAGTGAGAGAAATGCTGTAAATGAAGAGGACTTGATGTGTATATTTTGAAAGATGAGACGTTGAGGATTATAATATATACCGCTTTGATGTCATACAAAGTCCAAATGTGCACTTCACATTTCCAAATCATAAAACTAATTTCATATAAAGTGTCAACGTTTATGATCACTGTGTTTGATGTACAGTCATCAACAGATTGAGTCTATGTTTGTTTATTGTGAAGAACATTCACCGCGGCACACGCACCTGAATGCACTCCTTTCTATACCCACCACAATGATCTGTTTATCTGAATTGCCCTGTGAAAGCCGAACACTGGAAGATCTTATTTTATAACTAGTCTTGTTGGCAATAGAAGAGGCTTTCAAATGACGTCCAACTGACCCAGATTGCGATTTCGGTAACACGTTATGACACGGTCATAACCACGTCATATTATGTCATAACAACTGATATAAACTTGTCATAACCTGTCATAATATGGTCATACCACTCTCATGACACATATATTAAGACCTGTTGTGACATATATTGCATTATTTTATGGCATACATAAGAGTGTCAAAACCCACAAAACCTACCACACAAGGCAAAACATTCCATTACACCATAGCCTAGGTGTCAACAGTATGTCTGAAATGGACCATATTAAATGATCATTGTATTTGCGCGCACATTGATGTCAGACATGCACCTACCCCAACGCTCTGTTGCTGATGAATGCAGCAGGAAAAAAATAATTTAAAAAATATATATATATTTGAATAAATGTGGGTTTTGACACTCTTATGTTGGTGTCATAACCAGCCATAAAATAACACAATATATGTCACGACAGGTGTAAATATATGGGTCATGACAGTGTTATGACAAGTTATGACACGTTACGCAACAACAAAATACAGGCACAGGGGAACAATCTACCCCGGCAATACAAGGTACGAGTAGCTCCACCGAGCTACACTCAGCTCACATAAAACAATCACCCACAAGGACAAGGGGGCAGAGGGAACACTTATAAACAGACTAATGAGGGGATAAGAACCAGGTGTATGTAATTGACAAGACAAGACTAATGGAATGATGAGATATGGAGCGGCAGTGGCTAGAAGGCCAGTGACGACGAACGCCGAACCCCAAGGAGGGGAGGCAGCCTCGGCGGAAGTCGTGACATGACTTTAATTCCAGTTTTGTCTACAAATTAATAATTGAGATGTTGGATTCACATCTCCATCTCAACAAAAAATCTAAGTTAACCCTTTACACTCGTGGGAATTGGCCTATACGAATAGGGCTAAATTGAAATGTTTCTTACAGAAGAAATATGAAATGCATATCCATGGTAGCAATTGAAAGGGAACAGTTTGGAGATTATGGGAAAATGATTAGACCAAAGGTGAGGACACAGCAGTTCACCTGACACAAGACTGAATCCAAACATTACACTGGTGATTTGATGTGCATTTTACTGTACTTCTCGCTGCATTTGTTGATAACGAAATCTGAAAATACTCTGGATACATTCAGTAACATAAGATTGTTCCTGGAAAATGTTATGTAGGTGCAACTTAAGACACAAAAATGCCAAGGGTTTGAGTGAGAGGACTAACTGGTGTCTCCAAGTGGCCACACCTCTCCACAGTGTGGGTTTGAGTGAGAGGACTAACTGGTGTCTCCAAGTGGCCACACCTCTCCACAGTGTGGGTTTGAGTGAGAGGACTAACTGGTGTCTCCAAGTGGCCACACACCTCTCCACAGTGTGGGTTTGAGTGAGAGGACTAACTGGTGTCTCCAAGTGGCCACACACCTCTCCACAGTGTGGGTTTGAGTGAGAGGACTAACTGGTGTCTCCAAGTGGCCACACCTCTCCACAGTGTGGGTTTGAGTGAGAGGACTAACTGGTGTCTCCAAGTGGCCACACACCTCTCCACAGTGTGGGTTTGAGTGAGAGGACTAACTGGTGTCTCCAAGTGGCCACACCTCTCCACAGTGTGGGTTTGAGTGAGAGGACTAACTGGTGTCTCCAAGTGGCCACACCTCTCCACAGTGTGGGTTTGAGTGAGAGGACTAACTGGTGTCTCCAAGTGGCCACACCTCTCCACAGTGTGGGTTTGAGTGAGAGGACTAACTGGTGTCTCCAAGTGGCCACACCTCTCCACAGTGTGGGTTTGAGTGAGAGGACTAACTGGTGTCTCCAAGTGGCCACACCTCTCCACAGTGGGCACCGTTCCTAACTAATTTCAATGCCCTTTTAAGACCCAAAGAAGGTTCTTCAACTATAAGGTGCTTGTTTGATCTCTCCTAGCTGTGCTGTTGAGGAACTAGAGCAAGCAGACCAGTTGTTTAGTTTGGAACGCAGCCCTGCCTCCCCGCCATCACACAGTTACTGTTGTTGTTTACGCAATCCAAATCCGGTCCATAAAAAATTGCGATAACCCTTTATTTGACACCCAGTGTCATAACACTTTATGACACGGTCATAACCATGTCATAATATGTCATAACAGCTGACTCTGGTGCGCACTGTATCCTACCCATCTACTTTCCCGACCACATGGTAGTTCCCCAGTGTAAGGCACTAGTCGATTCAGGCGCAGCTGGGAACTTTATGCACAGGGCATTCTCACGCCGTCTATGCATTTCATTGGTTTCCCTATCCATTCCACTCCCCATCAGAGCACTTAATAGTCGACCATTGGGGTCCAGGTTTGTTCAGGAAGTTACTGCACCATGATTACCCAGGAGACTCATTGTGAGCAGATCACTTTTTTTATTATTGAGTCCCCTGCTTTCCCTGTGGTTTTAGGGATCCCTTGGTTAGCACACCACAACTCTCATGGCCGCAGAATGTTCTCACGGGGTGGTCGCGAGAGTGTCAGGGTGTCTCGGTGTTTCCGTTGGTGCAACCATGGTGGAAAGTCCAGACAGTACCTCCACCGTGCGCATTCCCCCCGAATACCTCGATTTGGCGCACACGTTCTCAATAACGCAGGCTACCAAGTTACCACCTCATCGGGTGGGGGATTGCGCGATAAACCTTTGGGTAGACGCTGTACCTCCCAGGAGAACGGTGAGGAATCAGCCCAGAACTACACGGGAGGATCTTGTCAATGATCTCAAGGCAGCTGGGACCATAGTCACCAAGAAAACAATTGGTAACACACTACGCCGTGAAGGACTGAAATCCTGCAGCGCCCGCAAGGTCCCCCTGCTCAAGAAAGCACATATACAGGCCCGTCTGAAGTTTGCCAATGAACATCTGAATGATTCAGAGGAGAACTGGGTGAAAGTGTTGTGGTACACTGCTCCTGAGTGGCGCAGTGGTCTAAGGCACTGCATCGCAGTGCTAACTGTGCCACTAGAGATCCTGGTTCGAATCCAGGCTCTGTCACAGCCGGCCGCGACCGGGAGACTCATGGGCGGCGCACAATTGGTCCAGGGTAGGGGAGGGAATGGCCGGCAGGGATGTAGCTCAGTTGATAGAGCATGGTGTTTGCAATGCCAGGGTTGTGGGTTCGATTCCCACGGGGGGCCAGTATAAAAAAATATGTATTCACTAACTGTAAGTCGCTCTGGATAAGAGCGTCTGCTAAATGACTAAAATGTAAATGTAAAAATGTGGTCAGATGAGACCAAAATTGAGCTCTTTGGCATCAACTCAACTCGCCGTGTTTGGAAGAGGAGGAATGCTGCCTATGACCCCAAGAACACCATCCCCACCGTCAAACATGGAGGTGGAAACATTATGCTTTGGGGGTGTTTTTCTGCTAAGGGGACAGGACAACTTCACCGCATCAAAGGGAGGATGGACGGGGCCATGTACCGTCAAATCTTGGGTGAGATCCTCCTTCCCTCAGCCAGGGCATTGAAAATGGGTCGTGGATGGGTATTCCAGCATGACAATGACCCAAAACATACGGACAAGGCAACAAAAGAGTGGCTCAAGAAGAAGCACATTAAGGTCCTGGAGTGGCCTAGCCAGTCTCCAGACCTTAATCCCATAGAAAATCTGTGGAGGGAGCTGAAGGTTCGAGTTGCCAAACGTCAGCCTCGAAACCTTAATGACTTGGAGAAGATCTGCAAAGAGGAGTGGGACAAAATCCCTCCTGAGATGTGTGCAAACCTGGTGGCCAACTACAAGAAACGTCTGACCTCTGTGATTGCCAACAAGGATTTTGCCACCAAGTACTAAGTCATGTTTTGCAGAGGGGTCAAATACTTATTTCCCTCATTAAAATGCAAATCAATTTATAACATTTTTGACATGCGTTTTTCTGGATTTTTTGGGTTGTTATTCTGTCTCTCACTGTTCAAATAAACCTACCATTACAATTATAGACTGATCATGTCTTTGTCAGTGGGCAAACGTACAAAATCAGCAGGGGATCAAATACTTTTTTCCCTCACTGTATTACTGCACAGGTAGAAGCACAAGCATTTTCGCTACACCCGCAATAGCATCTGCTAAACACGTGTATGTGACAAATACAATGTGATTTGATTTGATATCGGTCCGTAAAGGCCCAGTGTACTAATTTAATTAGTGTTTTATTCTGATGTTTCGGGGGTGCTGCATCACCCTCAGCCCCCCTTACTTCCTGCAGCTATGGTTCACACACACATTGATTCATTCACCCCACTACAGCCAATGTGCAGGACAGAAACATCTTCATAGGTTACCGAAATTAAGCCTAAAACAAATAACATTAATGAGCGTCTATGAAGTTCAATGATGTAAAGGTAATTCCAGGCTTCACACTCTGTTTAGCAATCCTGTAGAACATGGCTTTCGGAATCCGCAGCCTATATGCATTTACATCAGTTTGCAAGAATCCCTCATCCACAAAACAATACGCGCAATACTTTACAGTCATTCCATTGAAATAGAGTCAGAACTGTAGTATGTCTGTTTCATCAGAATAATCTAGATGGATAAGAATAGTGTACACTCTGGTTCAATTACCCCAGCCAAATACACTTCGCATCCCTCATCCACTGAATAGCCTAACAAGCGCAAGGACAGTCATTTCATTCAAATAAAGTCAGACGTGTTGTACTCACCAATAAGGGCCACCTGGAGAAAGTACAGCCATACGAAGTCCATTCTTGAAGGAGAGATTAATTTTAGCTGTAGGAATCCTGAGTGTAGTTTGATGTACGATGAGATGAATGCCTTCTCGATGTTGAAATTGTCACGGGAGGAAGATGTTAAAAACCACGTCTGTTGTTCAGTAGACTCAAGACTCTAAAGCATGGTTTGAACAAATTAGAAAATGAAAAACATCCTTCGAAATATTCAAACTTTTGCCAGATATAAAAATATATACAGGCTACAAACAGTAGCCTAACATGCAAAGTCTAGAGCTTTCATCAATAAATGTAACACTATACACAGAAATTGAAATTAGACTAGGCTAATTATTTAGCAAATACAAAAAAAAAAAAAATGTTCCTTTAGTGTCACACCTTGCGGCTAAACACAGCTTGAATGTTTTCTCAATCTCTATTTGATTCTCTCTTCCTGTCCTGTAACGGTTTCCATGCTCGCTCGCTAGTTCGGTCGCCGTTCGCCCACCTGCGCGGGTGAGTCCGTTAAAACCAGGGGGTCCAATCACAGACACACGACGCTACTCAGCGCGCTCTCCGTTAACTTGGTAAAGTTGGTTCGACATTCCAACCTTCCTACTTAAATAGCTCGGGCACAATTTGAGCTCCAGACATCAGGTTAGGCTCTCTGTGAAGGACAAAAAGGTGTACAACATTGCACAGGTCTCATTTTCCTGGCGCACCGTTAATGCAACGGGTTGGGGACCGTCAGCAAAGTGCATGATCACAATATTCAAATCAAATCACATTTACAAATGTCAATTGCTCTTCAACCACGTGACTTAGCAACCTAATTTCAATTGTTAATTATTCATTACATAGAGAGGCATGTTGCGCACCCTTTGGTTTTCTCATAAAAGTATTCATTAAAAAAAAGATATATACATTTGTAAAAAATCAACTTCAAATTCAATTGCTCCTTGATCACATGACCTACGTTTTTTAGAAAAATAGCTTAATTACTTTTACCTTCATTTATTTGTTAAATGTTTTATATAGAATTTCAATAGCTCCTTGATCACATGACTTAGGCACATCAAACCAACTTTGTATTGTTCAAAGGGGAGGGACACACATTTCACAGCCTTTGGTTTTCCCACACATACACGATTTTATATAAATATTTGAAAGTATAGAATTTCAATAGTTCTTCAACCACATGACTTAGCAACCTAATTTCAACTCTCATTTATTCCTTATGTAGCACATGGGGATGTGTTCAGCCTGAAGTGTCCCGCTTGCGTCGCCTCATTAGCTAGCTTTTGAGGTGGTGTGATCGGTTAACATGCTTGAGGAGGGAGGTTAAGTGTGTTTGTAAGGCAGAGTTCCCGAGTTATATCGATACCCGCCAGGTATCGACCAAATTGGGAGGAAGTGGTACTCGCTAAGCAAGCAGTGTGATGTCCTTTACACTTACATAGAAAGTCCAAATGAGTTTACGGTTGTGAGTGTGACGACATAGAAACAGGGCATTCTACAGGACAACTTTTTGAAAATGTAATCCTGGCTGGTTGCATCACCGCCTGGTATAGCAACTGCTTGGCCTCCGACCACAAGGCACTAAAGAGGGTAGTGTGTACGGCCCAGTACATCACTAGTGCCAAGCTTCCTGCCATCCAGGACCTCTATACCTGGCGGTGTCAGAGGAAGGCCCTCAAAATTGTCAAAGACTCCAGCCACCCTAGTCATAGACTGTTCTCTCTGCTACCGCACGGCAAGCGGTACCAGAGCGCCAAGTCTTGGTCCAAAAGGCTTCTTAACAGCTTCTATCCCCAAGCCATAAGACTCCTGAACAGCTAATCATGGCTACCCGGCCTATTTACATTGTCCCATATTTTTGCATTTTTCATATTTTGTTGCATTACAACCTGTAATTGAAATTGATTTATATTTTGCATTTCATGTAATGTACATACACAAAATAGTCCAAATTGGTGAAGTGAAATTAAAAAAAATAACTTGTTTAAAAAAATTCTAAAAACAAAATAAACGAAAAGTGGTGCGTGCATATGTATTCACCCCCTTCGCTATGAAGCCCCTAAATAAGATCTGGTGCAACCAATTACCTTCAGAAGTCACATAATTAGTTAAATAAAGTCCACCTGTGTGCAATCTAAGTGTCACATGATCTGTCACATGATCTCAGTATATATACACCTGTTCTGAAAGGCCCCAGAGTCTGCACCACCACTAAGCAAGGGGCACCACCAAGCAAGCGGCACCATGAAGACCAAGGAGCTCTCCAAACAGGTCAGGGACAAAGTTGAGGAGAAGACCAGGACCATGGTGCTTGCCTACGGAGCTATGAGGGGAACGGCACCTCCTTACCTTCAGGCTCTGATCAGACCCTACACCCAAACGAGGGCACTAAGTTCATCCACCTCTGGCCTGCTAGCTCCCCTACCTCTACGGAAGCACAGTTCCCGCTCAGCCCAGTCAAATCTATTCGCTGCTCTGGCACCCCAATGGTGGAACAAGCTCCCCCACGACGCCAGGACAGCGGAGTCACTCACCACCTTCCGGAGACACTTGAAACCCTACCTCTTTAAGGAATACCTGGAATAGTATAAAGTAATAATTCTTCCCCCACCCCCAAAAAATAAAAATTAATAAAGTGGTTGTCCCACTGGCTATCATAAGTTGAATGCACCAATTTGTAAGTCGCTCTGGATAAGAGCGTCTGCTAAATGATGTAAATGTAAATGTAAGTATAGATCAGGGTTGGGTTATAAAAAAAATATCAGAAACTTTGAACATCCCACGGAGCACCATTAAATCCATTATTAAAAAAGTATTAAAAAATAGAAAGAATATGGCACCACAACAAACCTGCCAAGAGAGGGCCGCCCACCAAAACTCACGGACCAGGCAAGTAGGGCATGAATCAGAGAGGCAACAAAGAGACCAAAAAAACCCCTGAAGGAGCTGCAAAGCTTCACAACGGAGATTGGAGTATCTGTCCATAGGACCACTTTAAGCCGTACACTCCACAGAGCTGGGCTTTATGGAAGAGTGGCCAGTAAAAAGCAATTTTTGTGTGGGAGACTCCCTATACATAGGGAAGAAGGTACTCTGGTCAGATGAGACTAAAATTGAGCTTTTTGGTCATCAAGGAAAATGCTATGTCTGGCGCAAACCCAACACCTCTCATCACCCCGAGAACACCATCCCCACAGTGAAGCATGGTGGTGGCAGCATCATGCTGTGGGGATGTTTTTCATCGGCAGGGACTGGGAAACTGGTCAGAATTGAAGGGATGATGGATGGCGCTAAAGACAGGGAAATTCTTGAGGGAAACCTGTTTCAGTCTTCCAGAGATTTGAGACTGTGACGGAGGTTCACCTTCCAGCAGGACAATGACCCTAAGCATACTGCTAAAGCAACACTCGAGTGGTTTAAGGGGAAACATTTAAATGTCTTGGAATGGCCTAGTCAAAGCCCAGACCTCAATCCAATTGAGAATCTGTGGTATAACTTAAAGATTGCTGTACACCAGCGGAACCCATCCAACTTGAAGGAGCTGGAGAATATTTGCCTTGAAGAATGGGCAGAAATCCCAGTGGCTAGATGTGCCAAGCTTATCGAGACATACCCCAAGAGACTTTCAGCTGTAATTGCTGCAAAAGCTGGCTCTACAAAGGAATAGGCATGTTGTGTCAATCAAATGATACAACCCCCCCAAAAAATCCATTTAAATTCCAGGTTGTAAGGCAACAAAATAGGAAAAATGCCAAGGGGGGTGAATACTGTCGCAAGCCTCCCTCTGTTATTTTATTTTACTGCTCTTTAATGATTTTTTATTATTTATTTTTTAAATTATACATATCCTTTAAAAATATATATATTTCCCTTTATTACTTTCCAACCTTACCATCCCTTCCCTAATTGGAGTAAACTAGTGAACAACAATGCTTAGGCCTCCACTTCATGCTTATACATACAGTGGGGAAAAAAAAGTATTTAGTCAGCCACCAATTGTGCAAGTTCTCCCACTTAAAAAGATGAGAGAGGCCTGTAATTTTCATCATAGGTACACGTCAACTATGACAGACAAATTGAGAAAAAAATCCAGAAAATCACATTGTAGGATTTTTAATGAATTTATTTGCAAATTATGGTGGAAAATAAGTATTTGGTCACCTACAAACAAGCAAGATTTCTGGCTCTCACAGACCTGTATCTTCTTCTTTAAGAGGCTCCTCTGTCCTCCACTCGTTACCTGTATTAATGGCACCTGTTTGAACTTGTTATCAGTATTAAAGACACCTGTCCACAACCTCAAACAGTCACACTCCAAACTCCACTATGGCTAAGACCAAAGAGCTGTCAAAGGACACCAGAAACAAAATTGTAGACCTGCACCAGGCTGGGAAGACTGAATCTGCAATATGTAAGCAGCTTGGTTTGAAGAAATCAACTGTGGGAGCAATTATTAGGAAATGGAAGACATACAAGACCACTGATAATCTCCCTCGATCTGGGGCTCCACGCAAGATCTCACCCCGTGGGGTCAAAATGATCACAAGAACGGTGAGCAAAAATCCCAGAACCACACGGGGGGACCTAGTGAATGACCTGCAGAGAGCTGGGACCAAAGTAACAAAGCCTACCATCAGTAACACACTACGCCGCCAGGGACTCAAATCCTGCAGTGCCAGACGTGTCCCCCTGCTTAAGCCAGTACATGTCCAGGCCCGTCTGAAGTTTGCTAGAGTGCATTTGGATGATCCAGAAGAGGATTGGGAGAATGTAATATGGTCAGATGAAACCAAAATAGAACTTTTGGGTAAAAACTCAACTCGTCATGTTTGGAGGACAAAGAATGCTGAGTTGCATCCAAAGAACACCATACCTACTGTGAAGCATGGGGGTGGAAACATCATGCTTTGGGGCTGTTTTTCTGAAAAGGGACCAGGACGACTGATCCGTGTAAAGGAAAGAATGAATGGGGCCATGTATCGTGAGATTTTGAGTGAAAACCTCCTTCCATCAGCAAGGGCATTGAAGATGAAACGTGGCTGGGTCTTTCAGCATGACAATGATCCCAAACACACCGCCCGGGCAAAGAAGGAGTAGCTTCGTAAGAAGCATTTCAAGGTCTTGGAGTGGCCTAGCCAGTCTCCAGATCTCAACCCCATAGAAAATCTTTGGAGGGAGTTGAAAGTCTGTGTTGCCCAGCGACAGCCCCAAAATATCACTGCTCTAGAGGAGATCTGCATGGAGGAATGGGCCAAAATACCAGCAACAGTGTGTGAAAACCTTGTGAAGACTTACAGAAAACGTTTGACCTGTGTCATTGCCAACAAAGGGTATATAACAAAGTATTGAGAAACTTTTGTTATTGACCAAATACTTATTTTCCACCATAATTTGCAAATAAATTCATTAAAAATCCTACAATGTGATTTTCTGGAAAAATGTTTCTCATTTTGTCTGTCATAGTTGACGTGTACCTATGATGAAAATTACAGGCCTCTCTCATCTTTTTAAGTGGGAGAACTTGCACAATTGGTGGCGTACTAAATACTTTTTTCCCCCACTGTATATGCCATATCTTTCTAACTATGCTCTTTCACAAAAGCTCACAATATATAACCTATATACTTATTATGGACACAGCTTGTCTTAGTTCACTAGTTATCTTGTTGTTATTAGTTGTTGTTATTAGTCCCATCCTTCAGCTTCATTCATCACCTCCCATCTATATCTTAACACCATCCATATTGGATTTCTATTTGCCATATCGTTTTCAACTGTACTGTGATGTTTTACAAAAGTTCTGAACTTTTCTATTCTCATTGTTTCTACAGTTTGTGAATTGAAAATAAACATTTTTGCTAAAAGTATTATTATATTATTGATCGATTGACTATGACTTTTCAGATCACCCAGTAGTGCTATCTGCAGGGTTAGCTCCATGCAAATATTGCAATCCTTCAGCCATTCCTTGACCTGTGTCCAGAAACAAGCTACAAATGGACAGTACCAAAACAAATGATCCTAATGATTCTGCCTCTTACTAATTTGCTAGAGAACCAGTTCGGATTTAAGTATAACTTTTGTATGACTGAAGCTTTTAGTGATAGGTCTAATGCTTTAATATTTAATAATTTCTGTCCTCCTAATTCATATTCATCATATAAATAGGCCCGTTTAATTTTGTCTGGCTTGCCGTTCCAAATAAAATGAAATATGTTTTTCTCAAATAATAAAAAAAAACTGTTCACTAGGCGTGGGCAAGATCATAAGCAAATAGGTAAACTGGGATAATACTAAAGAGTTAATCAAGGTGATTTTTCCACAAATTGACAGGTATTTACCTTTCCATGGTAGCAAGATCTTATCTATTTTTGCTAACGTTCTATTACATTTTTTTGGGACTGAAATCATTTATTTCATTTGGGATATGTATTCCGAGTATATCCACATCACCATCAGACCATTTTATTAGTAAACTACATGGTAATGTAAAAATTGTAGAGCCTGGATTAGAACCAGGATCTCTAGTGGCACAGTTAGCACTGCGATGCAGTGCCTTAGACCACTGCGCCACTCAGGAGTTATCATAATTTGGTTGTAATCCAGAGGGGTTAGAAAATGTATCTAGATCCTCTATGAGGCTGTGGAGGGATTCAAGTTGTGGATTTAAAAGAAAACATGAATCAGCAGCGTACAGGTAGCTTAGTGGGTAAGGTCTTTGTGCCTCTAACTGAAAGGTCGCTGGTTCTGAGCCCTTAAGCAAGGCACTTAACCCTAATTCCTCCTGTAAGTTGCTCTAGAGAGTCTGCTAAATGACTAAAATGTACAATGACACCTTTGTTTTTAAGCCCTGGATTTCTAATCCCTTGGTATTATTGTTGGATCTGATTTTAATAGCTAACATCTTGGGCTCCCGAGTGGCGCAGTGGTCTAAGGCACTGCATCTCAGTGCTTGAGGTGTCACTCCAGACCCCCTGGTTCAATTCCAGGCTGTATCACAACTGGCCGTGATTGGGAGTCCCATAGGGCGGCGCACAACTGACCCAGCGTCTTCTGGGTTTGGCTGGTGTAGGCCGTCATTGTACATAAGAATTTGTTCTTAACTGACTTGCCTAGTTAAATAAAGATAAAAAATTGCAATAATAAATAGATATGCCGATAGTGGACAACCTTGTTTCACTCCTCTTGACAGTTTAAAACTTTCTGAGATATAGCCATTATTTACTATTTTACACATAGGGTTACTATACATAATTTTAACCCAATTTATAAGAGATTGTCCAAAATTGAAATGCTCCTGGTATTTATATATAAACCCCAGTCATACTTTATCAAATGCCTTTTCGAAGTCTGCTATGAATAGCAGGCCTGGTTTCCCAGATTTTTCATAGTGTTCTATTGTTTCCAGTACTTGCCTTATATTATCTCCAATGTATCTTCCATGTAAAAAACCTGTCTGATTAGAATGAATAATATCCGACAATACCTTTTTAATTCTATGCGCTATACATTTTGCTAGAATTTTTGCATCACAACACTGAAGTGTAAGGGGCCTCCAATTGTAAATTGTTTCAGTAATAATGAAATCAGACCTTCTTCTTTTGTGTCTGATAATCTATCATTTACATAGGAGTGGTTAAAACATGCTAATAAAGGTCCTCTGAGCATATCAAAAAAGGTTTGGTATACCTCGACTGGTATGCCATCCAACCCTGGAGTTTTCCCGGACTTAAAGTCTTAATTGCATCCAGAAGTTACTCCTCTGTAATTTCACCTTCACATGAGTCTTTCTGTATGGCTGTTAGTTTTACATTATCAATAGAAAAAAATCTCTACAATTTGCTTCAGTTAGAGGAGATGGAGGCAACTGAAATGAAAACATATGCTTAAAGTACTTTGTTTCCTCCTTCAAAATATCATTTGGTGAATCATGGGTGACTCCGTCATTTGTAACCAGTTTCAATCAATTCTTTTTGGCATTTTGCACCATTTTCTATCCAGTTTGCTTTCTTTTTTTATAATATATTACACTTGATCTTTCTTGAATAAGTTTCTCCATTTCTTTTTGTTTTTCCTCTAATTTATTCTGAGCCTCTATGTTACAGTTTTTATTGCTATCTATCTGTTCTGTTAGACCTTCTATTTCCTTTGTTAGTGTGGACTCTTTTGAACTAAATTGCTTTTGTTTTCGAGATGAGTACTGAATTGCATGGCCTCTAGGCACATTTAAAGGTGTCCCATACAATAGGGGGATTTGCTGTACCTATGTTATGTCGGAAAAAATCAGTTATAAATTCCTCTGTCCTAGTTAAAAACAAGTTATCATCCAATAGGCTTTGATTAAATTTCCAATATCCTCGCCCACGTGGAAATTCAGTAAGAGTAATGTATATGGCAATTATATGATGGTCCGACCGCATTCTGTCCCCTATCAACACTTTTTAAACTTTTGGTGCCAACGAGAATGACGTTAAAACTGCATTGTTGGTTAAGGGCTTGTAAGTAAACATTTCACTGTATGGTCTACACCTGTTGTATTCAGCGCATGTGGCAAATACAATTTGATTTGATTTGATTTGACCTACTCATTCAAGGGTTTTTCTTTATTTTTCTATTTTCTACATTGTAGAATAATAGTGCAGACATCAAAACTATCACATAACACATATGGAATCATGTAGTAACCAAATAAGTGTTAAACAAATCAAAATATATTTTATATTTGCGATTCTTCAAAATAGCCACCCTTTGCATTGATGACAGCTTTGCACACTCTTGGCATTCTCTCAACCAGCTTCATGAGGTAGTCACCTGGAATGCATTTCAATTACAGGTGTGCCTTGTTAAAAGTTAATTTGTGGAATTTCTTTCCTTCTTAATGCGTCTGAGCCAATCAGTTGTGTTGTGACAAGGTAGGGGTCGTATACAGAACATAGCCCTATTTGGTAAAATACCAAGTCCATATTATGGCAATAACAGCTCAAATAAGCAAAGAGAAACAACAGTCCATCATTACCTTAAGACATGAAGATCAGTCAATCTGGACAATCTCAAGAACTTTGAAAGTTTCTTCAAGTGCAGTCGCAATAACGATCAAGTGCTATGATGGAACTGGCTCTCATGAGGACCGCGACAGGAATGGAAGACCCAGAGTTACCTCTGCTGCTGAGGATATGTTTATTAGAGTTACCAGCCTCAGAAAAAACAGCCCAAATCAATGCTTCACAGAGTTCCAGTAACAGACACATCTCAACATCAACTTTTCAGAGGAGACTGCATGAATCAGGCCTTCATGGTCGAATCTACTTGAAAATATATGGCAAGACCTGAAAATGGTTGTGTATCAATGATTAACAACCAATTTGACAGAGTTTGAATAATTTTGGTAACAATAATGGGCAAATGTTGCACAATCCAGGTGAGGAAAGCTCTTAGAGACTTACCCAGAAAGACTCACAGCTGTAATCACTGCCAAAGGTAATTCTAAAGTTTTGAGAATGACACAAGTATTGCTCTTCACAAAGTTTGCTGCTTCAGTGTTTTTAGATATTTTTGTCAGATGTTACTATGGTATACTGAAGTATAATTACAAGCATTCCATAAGTGTCAAATGCTTTTATTGACAATTACATTAAGTTTATGCAAAGAGTAAATATTTGCAGTGTTGACCCTTCTTTTTCATGCTGTCAATTAACTTCTGGGCCACATCCTGACTGATGGCAGCCCATTCTTACATAATCAATGCTTGGAGTTTGTCAGAATTTGTGGGGTATTGTTTGTCCACCCGCCTCTTGAGGATTGACCACAAGTTCTCAATGGGATTAAGGTCTGGGGAGTTTCCTGGCCATGGACCCAAAATGTCGATGTTTTGTTCCCCGAGCCACTTAGTTATCACTTTTTCCTTATTGCAAGGTGCTCCACCATGCTGGAAAAGGCATTGTTCATCACCAAACTGTTCTTGGATGTGTTCTAGGATGTGTTTGTACCATTCATTATTCATGGCTGTGTTCTTAGGCAAAATTGTGAGTGAACCCACTTCCTTGGCTGAGAAGCAACCCCACACATGAATGGTCTCAGGATGCTTTACTGTTGGCCTGACACAGGACTGATGGTAGCACTCACCTTGTCTTCTCCGGACAAGCTTTTTTCCGGATGCCCCAAACAATCGGAAAGGGGATTCATCAGAGAAAATGACTTTACCCCAGTCCTCAGCAGTCCAATCCCTGTGCCTTTTGCAGAATATCAGTCTGTCCCTGATGTTTTTCCTGGAGAGAAGTGGCTTCCTCGCAGCCCTGCTTGACACCAGGCCATCCTCCAAAGGTCTTCGCCTCACTGTGCGTGCAGATACACTCACACCTGCCTGCTGCCATTCCTGAGCAAGCTCTGCACTGGTGGTGCCCCGATTCCGCAGCTGAATCAAATTTAGGAGACGGTCCTGGCGCTTGCTGGACTTTCTAGGGTGCCCTGAAGCCTTCTTCCCAAACAATTGAACCTCTCTCCTTGAAGTTCTTGATGATCCGATAAATGGTTGATTTAGGTGCTATCTTACTAGCAGCAATATCCTTGCCTGTGAAGCCCTTTTTGTGCAAAGCAATGATGACGGCACGTGTTTCCTTGCAGGTAACCATGGTTAACAGAGGAAGAACAATGATTTCAAGCACCACCCTCCTTTTAAAGCTTCCAGTGTGTTATTCTAAATCAATCAGCATGACAGAGTGATCTCCAGCCTTGTCCTCATCAATACTCTCAACTGTGTTAACGAGAGAATCACTGACATGATGTCAGCTGGTCCTTTTGTGGCAGGGCTGAAATGCAGTGGAAATGTTTTTTGGGATTAAGTTAATTTTCATGGCAAAGAGGGACTTTGCAATTAATTGCAATTCATCTGATCACTCTTCATAACATTCTGGAGTATATGCAAATTGCCATCATAAAAACTGAGGCAGCAGACTTTGTGAAAATTAATATTTGTGTAATTCTCAAAACTTTAGACCACGACTGTACAAAGTATTGACCCAGGGGTGTGAATACTTATGTAAATGAGATATTTTGAGTTTCATTTTCAATAAATTGTCAAACATTTCTAAAAACTTGTCTTCACTTTGTCATTATGGGATATTGTGTGTAGATGCGTGAGAAAAAACATGATTTAATCCATTTTGAATTCAGGCTGTAACAACAAAATGTGGAATAAGTCAAGGGGTATGAATACTGAAGGCACTGCTAGTTTATTGTTTTTTTTGGTTGGATCAAGAAATTAGAGCTTGTAATTTTGTGCTAGCTAGCTAGCCAAGTAACTAACTAGCTAGCTAGCTAGCAATTATGTCGCGTTACAGAGCCAGATGTTTACTGGGGAACCTCTTGCATATAGAACGTGTTATTGTTTTAACAGTTGAAAAGGTATATAACCATACACTGTATTTAGAGAGTTGGGCCAACTTTTAGAATGTTTTATCTTGTTCTAATTCTAGACATTCAGTTACATAGCATTTATTCGAAATAAATGTAGAATTTTGAAGTGCATCATAATGCTCATTCTGTTAATGGGAGGTAACATGGCTGCCATATATGGAACGCCGTTTGGCTCTTTGCGTGTCAAAAAAGATACACGTCAAATAACATTATTTGACACATCAAATAAGGTTGTTGACCAATAAGGACCTAAATATGATGTCACATAATAATTTAACACCTTTGGAAAGTTACAATTGGCTCAGAACAGGGCAGCATGGCTGATCCTTAAATGTACACAAGAGCTAACATTAATAATATGCGTGTCAATCTCTCAGGGTTCAAAGTAGAGGAGAGATTGACATCATCACTACTTGTTTTTGTAAGACGTGTTGACATGCTGAATGCACTGAGATGTCTGTTTAAATTACTATCACACAGCTCAGTCACCCATGCATACTCCCACAACACAGAGGTCTCTTCACAATCTCCAAGTCAAGAAAAGACTATGGGAGGCGCACAGTACTACATAGAGCCATGGCTACATGGAACTCTATTCCACATCAGGTAACTGACGCAAGCAGTAGAATCAGATTTAAAAAACTGATTAAAATACACATTACGGAATAGCGGGGACTGTGAAGAGACACACACACAGGCACAGACACACATACACATGATAAGACATGCACTCTACACACACGTACACATGGATTTTGTATTGTAGATATGTGGTAGTAGAGTAGTGGCCTGAGGGCACACACTTAATATGTTATGAAATGTAATGTAATGTATTATTTTTTATTGTATATAACTGCCTTAATGCTGCTGGACCCCAGGAAGAGTAGCTGCTGCCTTGGCATGTCGTTAGTAAAGATTGAAAAAAGTAAGGGGCCTAGACAGCTGCCCTGGGGAATTCCTGATTCTACCTGGATTATGTTAGAGAGGCTTCCATTAAAGAACACCCTCTGTGTTTTGTTAGACAGTTAACTCCTTATCCACGGTATAGGAGGGGGTGTAAAGCCATAACACACGTTTTTCCAGCAGCAGACTATGATTGATAATGTCAAAAGCCGCACTGAAGTCTGCTGGCATGTCATGCCTAAATTTGCTAATATTGCCAATGAAAAAATCATTAAATTAGTTGGAAATATCAGTCGGTTCTGTAATGAATGAGCCATCTGATTCAATGAATGATGGCGCTGAGTTTGCCTTTTTCCCCAAAATGTAATTGAAGCTGCTCCAAAGTGTTTTACTATCATTCTTTATGTCATTTATCTTTGTTTCATAGTGGAGTTTCCTCTTCTTTTTATTCAGTTTGCCAATCGGTTGTGCAGCCATTCCTTTTGCCTCATCCCTCTCAAGCATACAATTGTTCAATTCCTCATCAATCCACAGGGATTTAACAGTTTTTACAGTCATTTTCTTAATGGGTGCATGCTTATTAGTAACTGGGATAAGCAATTTCATAAATGTGTCAAGTGCAGCGTCTGTTTGCTCCTCATTACACACCACGGACCAACATATATTCTTTACATCAACAACATAGGATTCGCTACAAAACTTATTGTATGACCTCTTATACACAATATTAGGCCCAGCCTTTGGAACTTTGGTTTTCCTAGATATGGCTACTATATTGTGATCAATACATCCGATGGATTTGGATCCTGCTTTCAAGCACATTTCTGCAGCATTAGTAAAGATGTGATCAATACATGTTGATGATTTCATTCATGTGCTGTTTGTAACTACCCTGATAGGTTGACTGATAACCTGAACCAGGTTGCAGGCACTAGTTACAGTCTGAAGCTTTCTCTTGAGTGGGCAGCCTGATGAAAGCCAGTCAATATTTAAATCACCCAGAAAATATACCTCTCTATTGATATCACATACATTATCAAGCATTTCACACATATTATCCAGATACTGACTGTTAGCACTTGGTGGTCTATAGCAGCTTCCCACCAGAATGGGCTTTAGGTGAGGCAGATGAACCTGTAGCCATATAACTTCAACAGTATTTAACAAGAGATCCTCTCTAATCTTTACAGGAATGTGGTTCTGAATATAGTTCTGATCGTAGTGGTGGCACTTGGCTTAAACTTGCTTAAACTTGCAAATTCAGCACACACAACATTCTACACTGCTCAAAAAAATAAAGGGAACACTTAAACAACACAATGTGACTCCAAGTCAATCACACTGTGAAATCAAACTGTCCACTTAGGAAGCAACACTGATTGACAATACATTTCACATGCTGTTGTGCAAATGGAATAGACAACAGGTGGAAATTATAGCCAATTAGCAAGACACCCCCAATAAAGGACTGGTTTTGCAGGTGGTGACCACAGACCACTTCTCAGTTCCTATGCTTCCTGGCTGATGTTTTGATCACTTTTGAATGCTGGCGGTGCTTTCACTCTAGTGGTAGCATGAGACGGAGTCTACAACCCACACAAGTGGCTCAGGTAGTGCAGCTCATCCAGGATGGCACATCAATGCGAGCTGTGGCAAGAAGGTTTGCTGTGGCAAGAAGGTTTGCTGTGTCTGTCAGCGTAGTGTCCAGAGCATGGAGGCGCTACCAGGAGACAGGCCAGTACATCAGGAGATGTGGAGGAGGCCGTAGGAGGGCAACAACCCAGCAACAGGACTGCTACCTCCGCCTTTGTGCAAGGAAATAGTAATTCTCTCTACTATTATTCTGACATTTCACATTCTTAAAATAAAGTGGTGATCCTAACTGACCTAAAATGGAATTTCTACTAGGATTACATTTCAGAAGTTGTAAAAAACTGAGTTTAAATGTATTTGGCTAAGGTGTATTTAAACTTCCGACTTCAACTGTAGCTATCATGTATCATATATACAGCCTTCAGAAAGTATTCACACCCCTTGACTTTTAACACATTTTGTTACAAAGTGGGATTAAAATTGATTCAATATTTGGTCAATGATCTACACAAAACACTCTGTAATGTCAAAGTGGAAGAAACTTGTAAAAAAAAAAATTGTAAAAAAAAAAAGATATGAAAAATTAAACACTATTATACAGTACCAGTCAAAGGTTTGGACACACCTACTCATTCATGGGTTTTTCTTTTTTTAAATTATTTTTAATATTGTAGAATAATAGTAAAGATATCAAAACTATGAAATAACACATATGGAATCATGTAGTAACCAAGAAAGTGTTAAACAAATCAAAATATATTTTATATCTGTGATTCTTCAAATAGCCACCCTTTGCCTTGATGACAGCTTTGCACACTCTTGGCATTATCTCAACCAGCTTCACCTGGAATGATTTTCCAACAGTATTGAAGGAGTTCCCACATGTGCTGAGCACTTGTTGGCTGTTTTTCCTTCACTCTGCGGTCCAACTCATCCCAATCCATCTCAATTGGGTTGAGGTCGGGGGATTGTGGAGGCCAGGTCATCTGATGCAGCACTCCATCACTCTCCTTCTTGGTCAAATAGCCCTTACACAACCTGGAGGTGTTTTGGGTCATTGTCCGGTTGAAAAACTAATGATAGTCAACTAAGCCCAAACCAGATAGGATGGCGTATCGCTGCAGAATGCTGTGGTAGCCATGCATGGTTAAGTGTGCCTTTAATTCTAAATAAATCACAGACAGTGTCACCAGCAAAGCACCCCCACACCATAACACCTCCTCCTCCATGCTTCATGGTGGGAACTACACATGCAGAGATCATCCATTCACCTACACTGCGTCTCACAAAGACACAGCGGTTGGAACCAAAAATCTCCAATTTGGACTCCAGACCAAAGGACACATTTCCACCGGTCTAATGGACATTGCTCGTGTTTCTTGGCCCAATCAGGTCTCTTCTTCTTATTGGTGTCCTTTAGTAGTGGTTTCTTTGCAGCAATTCGACCATAAAGGCCTGATTCACACAGTCTCCTCTGAACAGTTGATGTTGAGATGTGTCTGTTACTTGAACTCTCTGAAGCACTTATTTGGGCTGCAATTTCTGAGCCTGGTAACTCTAATGAACTTATCCTCTGCAGCAGAGGTAACTATGGATCTTCCATTCCTGTGGCGGTCCTCATGAGAGCCAGTTTCATCAAAGCGCTTGATGGTTTTGTCGACTGCACTTGAAGAAACTTTCAAAGTTCTTGAAATGTTCCGTATTGACTGACCTTCATGTCTTAAAGTAATGTTGTTTCTCTTTGATTATTTGAGCTGTTCTTGCCATAATATGGACTTGGTCTTTTACCAAATAGGGCTATCTTCTGTATACCCCCCTACCTTGTCACAACACAACTGTTTGGCTCAAATGCATTAAGAAGGAAAGAAATTCCACAAATTAACTTTTAACAAGGCACACCTGTTAATTGAAATGCTTTCCAGGTGACTACCTCATGAAGCTTGTTGAGAGAATGCCAAGAGTGTTCAAAGCTGTCATCAAGGCAAAGGGTGGCTACTTTGAATAATTTGTTTAATACTTTTTTGGTTACTACATGATTCCAAATGTGTTATTTCATAGTTTTGATGTCTTCACTATTATTCTACAATGTAAAAAACATTTAATAAAACAAATTGAAAACCTGGAATGAGTAGGTGTCCGGGGGAGAGTCGTTTTGTAGCATTGGAGAGTCGTGGAAGATGCACATGTAGGGGTGTTGACATGAGCTAAGATTTATAATATATATATATATATATATATATATATATATATATATATATATATATATATATATATATATATATATATATATATATATATATGGATTCTGTGAAATTGTATGTGTGTATAATCGATTACTGGAGATTTGACTAAGTAATAATGGAAATATTAATAATATACAAACTTGCACACCCAACGTAGACGTACGAAAGGGTGAAAAAAGTATTCTGAGTTGGTCCCTTTATGGATCATTTGATAGAAATAAGGTTAAAGCATCATTTGACTGTCTACGGGGAAATAGTCTCAGAAAAAGATTGGCGTATATCCACTTATGGTAAAAGTATGGGAATTGACTAACTAATAAAACTATAAATGCTTATGGGATTTCCTCCGTCTTGATAATACATTTTGAAACAAAACGCATTCCCTGTGAAATAGAACCATTGAAATGTTGAACATGTAGAGATTTGTTGTTCAACTTAAGGCTATAATTTATTGTACTCCCGATTGAGTTTTTGTTGATATTTTTAACGTTGACGTTCTTAACCAATTAGTGAGTAAGCAAAATGGAAAGTGTCTGTGGACGAAATACTTACTATGGACGGAGATCTCTACTGGGGACGGATGGACAGTGCCAGGCCATTCATAGTGAATCTCCAGAGCTGCCTTGGAGAGTGGGCTCCCTCCAAAGTTTATATTTTCCCTTCTGATTTTGACCTTTGTATTTTATAAATTCGGGGCATTACATGTTAATCTTAAAATAATATACATTTTAATAAGTGTGATGCAGAAAGTGAATATCCAATAGAGGTTGGTAATAAACGTATAGAGTAACATTGCTAGGGTAGACTACAATGCCTTCTAATAAGGAGAGAATTATCATGTTTGGTTTGTTTTGTTTTCTAAACCTTATGATAAAGTGACAAAGACATTGATAAAGAGGGTTGATATAAAATCTAATGAGTGTTGATAGTATGTGAATGGTAATATGTTGTTAGTGGGTATTTTGGATAGCACTCTGATAATGCCATATTTTAGTAAATTGAAGAGGCTGAGGTTTCAATACAAGGTTAAATGATTAATAGAGGGATTGAGCTTTCAGACTGACAAAATAGATAAGCCGCAAGTGAAAGTGAGCAGTACTCACTGAATTGAAACAGGCTGTAAGGGACAAAATGGGACATTTGGAGCAGAGGTATGACTAGTTGAATGGGAGGTAATGTCATCTATAACGATAATCTGTTTCCATTACGTGGAACAGTGTTTAAAATCAAAGTAGATCCAAGTAAATGTTTTAGTACCGAATATTAAGCAGATAAGACAGCACCAATTTTTTGAAGGTCCTAGATTTGTTAAACAACAGGTTTTATATTTGACTAAATCAATGCAACAGGTTAAAATGCTATCATCTGATGTGTTTTAGGTTCACCCACACACAACACACCTTTTATGAATATTTGTTAGTGGTGTTAATGCCGTGTTTGATTTATTGTGTGGGGTCTTTTCATTTGGTTTTTAGTGGGTTTTTCACGGTTTAAGGGGCACACATTCTTGTGGCGGCAGGTAGCTTAGTGGTTAAGAGCATTGTGCCAGTAACCGAAAGGTCGCTGGTTCTAATCCCCGAGCCAACTAGGTGAAAAATCTGTCGATGTGCCCTTGAGCAAGGCACTTAACCCTAATTGCTCCTGTAAATCACTCTGGATAAGAGCGTCTGCTAAATGACTAAAAAAATATATATAAAAATAAACACACAAATTATGTTTTTATTTTCTGAGATTTAATTGAACACATGAATTATTTTGATAAGAAATGTACTGAAAAAAACCCATGTAAACTTTGTATACAAAATGTATGAAATGTTTGAAATGTTTAAAAAATAATTAGTCTGAGGTGCACAGAAAGGAAAAAGAAAGAAACACTAATTTAAAGGGGTTGAATGACCTCTGACCTCTGTCCTGACTTTCTAGTGTGGTTTGATCACCCTCACTGGAAAGGTGAGAGACATTGGGTGATGATTTGAAGGTCATATGTAAAACTGATTTGAAGGTCATATGTAGAGCGCTGCCAGTGAATGAGGGAAGGCTGTCTCTAATCCATTTTACTATTACCTTATGGGATACTATAATTTCTTTGTGGAGTTATTAAGGGCAGTAATTCCAATTCGGTTTGTTATTTTTATTATTTAACGAGCAGTGTTGTTTGTTTTTTTACACATTAATCACGATGTGAGTCATGTGTGAAACGGGGGGATTACCAGTCCCCTGAGGCTTTTTGGTTAAATATGCTAATTGATGTTGTTCAGATGCCTCCCTGTAGAAGGAAGAAGTGTATCAAGTGATAATATGCAGAAGTATGGCTGTTTGTTTTGTTTGTTCTGTTTCTGTCTTGTTTAATATAAATCTCACCAGATTGGGTCGGCTGGATGGTCGAGATTTCTCCCTAAGAATTAGCCCTCTGACTCCCTGACCCTGTAACTCTGCTGTGAGGTCGTCGATATGATGGGGGAGTATAAGCCAATTTGAAAAAAATATTTTAACTATGTGTTTTCATTCTCTTTGACATGTGTCTTAGAAATGTGTATTAAGAATATTGATAGAAGTAATAATTTCTCATACAGTGAATAATTTGTCTGGATTTCCTGAAACAGAAATGCCCTAAACTAAACTGGTGCTAAATGACTAAAGTGTGTGTAAGTGTTTTAATCTGTCCTCTCTCGAGGTTTATGGCGAAGGTGACCACAGATGGTATCGAGATGCATGGAAGGGACAATTGACCAAACAGTGTGAACCTCAAACCCCCTCTAACCGGCTGAAGTAATGGCGAAAATGGCGTTCAGTATGGTCCTTCACCACTTCTACCGTGAGACCTGAGTCCGAGCCAGCAACCTGTACACAGCATCCAGTCGAAGCTATCAACTGCCTTTCCTCTCATGTCTTTCCTCTCAGGAGACATGAGTCCATGTGGAGGGAGCATGGAGAGAGATCCGTTCCAAACTTCTCTCATGTTGCTGGTTGGCAAATGGACAAGACATAATGGGTGGTAGAGGTGGTGGCAGCCCAGGTGAGACATTAGTCTGTTTGGGAAAATCAGATTATTCCTTAGACATTGAAATCGGGACATTCAACTGTCAACTGTGCCCGTAATTAATTTACACTTGTCCAAAATTGTTTATTTGGGGTATCAAGTTGATTGTGGAGGTCTACACACTGTGAAATTTATAGTAATTTAGACTATGAATGCATTGAGATACTGATCTGTAATTATAACTGTGATGAGAAAGTTAATGCTAGAATTATGGATAACAATACCGTATGTTAATGTGAATGTACATTCTGCTAGTGTCGATGTGTGCGCTAGGTTGAGGGTTTTAACTTTGAGTGATAGAACCAACGTGAATCTCTGAAAAATGTCAGTCTAAATTTGGGTTGGATAATTCATTGGGTTTTAATGATGATTTGGAAACGGAATTATATTTTTTAAACTGACTGATTGACTTAAGCAAAATAAAATGTTGTATGTTTCTAACTATATAAGTATGGAGCAATAAATGTGTTATGGGTTAGATGAAATTAAAGATGAAATGATTGTGTAAAATGTATTTGTGGAGAAGATGGTCATCGTGTAAGGAGAGCCCCTTCTCCCTTACGTTTGATATCTTTTGTTCAAAACAATTATATTCTTAACAATAGTAAAGGCATTTCTATTCTACTATTGCTGTGTTTTCTGTAAAGGGATGGTTCCACTCTCTGCTCCCTGCAGCTGGTCTGGGCCGATCGTCAAGGACATGGTGTAACTCCAGAACAGACCTGTATCGTCTCGCCTCCTCTTTGCTTCTGTTCAACTTGGTCAAGAGAAAGAGCCTCTGAGAGCGACCACAGTTTTTCATCCTGTCTTTTACTATCTTCCAAGGGTCCCAGCTGTGTGGAGATGTGAGGTGATCAGAGGCTGTTTTGAACGGAGAGGAGTAACGGAACTAACGTTATCACTTGTTTGTGCGCTACGACCCGATGCACATGGCCACATTTTTAGGTCCACTATATAAGACGTCAGCATTTCCTGTTTGTTGGGCTCTCAACAAATCACCTACGGGTGGTCGTTGACCAGCTCCATTTTTGCAACAATTAATCAATATCAAATAAAGATTGATTATTTGAAGAAATGACAAAGTCTCTCTCACTTGATTAGAATTTCCACGACAATACTACAGAACATTTTGTGAGAAGACCGATTTTCAGGATGTCTCACGGTCTGACAAACACCGCTCTAGCTCAGTCACCTTTCACCGCAGATACGGAAGTGGGACACTGGTGAATGTGGTGGATTGAGACTTATCCACTGGTGAATGTGGTGGATTGAGACTCATCCACTGGTGAATGTGGTGGATTGAGACTTATCCACTGGTGAATGTGGTGGATTGAGACTCATCCACTGGTGAATGTGGTGGATTGAGACTCATCCACTGGTGAATGTGGTGGATTGAGACTCATCCACTGGTGAATGTGGTGGATTGAGACTCATCCACTGGTGAATATGGTGGATTGAGACGCATCCACTGGTGAATGTGGTGGATTGAGACTCATCCACTGGTGAATGTGGTGGATTGAGACGCATCCAATGCAAAACAGATATCTCTAGCTTAAACTGACAGATCTGTATGGGTATTTTTTTCCTAATTCTAATTAGATTTCCACAGGGTGCGGACATCAACTGGGGAAAGTGTTAATGCATTCAAATTCATGTTAATTCATGCTAATTCATGCTAAATCCTCAGTTGCCTGTGTGTTCATGTGTCATTACGGCTCCATCCATTGGCAGGCTGACGCAGGAGGAGGGGAGATGGAAGATGGAGATAGACAGACAGGGTGCGTCCCTAATGACACTCTATTCCCCATAGGGCTCTGGTCTAAAGTAGTGCACTGTATAGGGAACAGGGCACCATTTGGGACCCATCCGCGACAGACAGCTTTAATCTGGTAGTGTGATTGAGAGGCTAATATGACAGCAGCTACAGGGGCAAAATCAGGCTTGATGTGTCCCATACAGCCCCCTGTGGCCTTTATAATGCATTACTTTGACCAGGACCCACAGGGAATATATAGGGAACAGGGTGCCATTCTCTGGTCTAAAGTAGTGCACTACAGTATATAGGGAACAGGGTGCTATTCTCTGGTCTAAAGTAGTGCACTATATAGGGAACAGGGTGCCATTCTCTGGTCTAAAGTAGTGCACTACAGTATATAGGGAACAGGGTGCCATTCTCTGGTCTAAAGTAGTGCACTACAGTATATAGGGAACAGGGTGCTATTCTCTGGTCTAAAGTAGTGCACTACAGTATATAGGGAACAGGGTGCTATTCTCTGGTCTAAAGTAGTGCACTACAGTATATAGGGAACAGGGTGCCATTCTCTGGTCTAAAGTAGTGCACGACAGTATATAGGGAACAGGGTGCCATTCTCTGGTCTAAAGTAGTGCACTATATAGGGAATAGGGTGCCATTCTCTGGTCTAAAGTGGTGCACTACAGTATATTGGGAACAGGGTGCCATTCTCTGGTCTAAAGTAGTGCACTATATAGGGAATATGGTGCCATTCTCTGGTCTAAAGTAGTCCACTATATAGGGAATAGGGTGCCATTCTCTGGTCTAAAGTAGTGCACTATATAGGGAACAGGGTGCCATTCTCTGGTCTAAAGTAGTGCACTACAGTATATAGGGAACAGGGTGCCATTCTCTGGTCTAAAGTAGTGCACTACAGTATATAGGGAACAGGGTGCCATTCTCTGGTCTAAAGTAGTGCACTATATAGGGAATAGGGTGCCATTCTCTGGTCTAAAGTAGTGCACTACAGTATATAGGGAACAGGGTGCCATTCTCTGGTCTAAAGTAGTGCACTACAGTATATAGGGAACAGGGTGCCATTCTCTGGTCTAAAGTAGTGCACTACAGTATATAGGGAACAGGGTGCCATTCTCTGGTCTAAAGTAGTGCACTACAGTATATAGGGAACAGGGTGCCATTCTCTGGTCTAAAGTAGTGCACTACAGTATATAGGGAACAGGGTGCCATTCTCTGGTCTAAAGTAGTGCAATACAGTATATAGGGAACAGGGTGCCATTCTCTGGTCTAAAGTAGTGCACTACAGTATATAGGGAACAGGGTGCTATTTGGAACGCGGCCCTAGTGGTCTGTTGAGAGGGCCAGACACTTTAACAGAAGGTTAACAACAGCAGATCAAGGTGTGTAAAGGGAACGTTATACATTATAATGTTTTCTGCTTTGCTTATTATCAGGCAAACAACTACTGCACCTCCTGTAGCTCAGATGGTAGAGCATGGCGCTTGCAACGCCAGGGTTGTGGGTTCGATTCCCACGGGGGGGCCAGTATGAAAAAAAATGTATGCACTCACTAACTGTAAGTTGCTCTGGATAAGAGTGTCTGCTAAATGACTAAAATGTAAATCAATATCCATGTTCTGAGATAACAGGAGGAACACTGCAGAAAAAGACAGACAAGCAGAAGTGGGGAAAAAGCGAATGCTTAGTTTAGTGGTACTGAATGCATTAAGAATGTCACACCAAAACATTCCCTTGCAACACCATTTAAATGTGTTGCTGTGTATAGCACATGTTGTTGTTAGTACTGATTGGAAATGTATTCATGGCCTGAAGACAGAGAATTACATTATTGTTCTATTCCGAGTCTGATCCCATCAACATCTGCATCACCTTTGCTAAATCATTCCATGACTCCATGATAAGCAAATCAATATCCTGGAGCTAGGCATAAACAGCAAGGCATATCCTGGAGCAAGGCATAAACAGCAAATCAATATCCTGGAGCTAGGCATAAACAGCAAGGCATATCCTGGAGCAAGGCATAAACAGCAAGGCATATCCTGGAGCTAGGCATAAACAGCAAGGCATATCCTGGAGCTAGGCATAAACAGCAAATCAATATCCTGGAGCTAGGCATAAACAGCAAGGCATATCCTGGAGCTAGGCATAAACAGCAAGGCATATCCTGGAGCTAGGCATAAACAGCAAGGCATATCCTGGAGCTAGGCATAAACAGCAAGGCATATCCTGGAGCTAGGCATAAACAGCAAGGCATATCCTGGAGCAAGGCATAAACAGCAAGGCATATCCTGGAGCAAGGCATATCCTGGAGCAAGGCATAAACAGCAAGGCATATCCTGGAGCTAGGCATAAACAGCAAGGCATATCCTGGAGCTAGGCATAAACAGCAAGGCATATACTGGAGCTAGGCATAAACATGTATCATGTCTTGTTGTCATGGTTGGTGTGTTTACAAGTAGGCTACTTGTAAAGAGAATGCCAAGAGTGTGCAAAGCTGTCATCAAGGCAAACGGTGGCTATTTGAAGAATCTCAAATATAAAATATATTTTGATTTGTTCCAAACTTTTTTGGTTACTACATGATTCCATATGTGTTATTTCATAGTTTTGATGTCTTCACTATTATTCTACAATGTAGAAAATAGTTAAAAAATAAAGAAAAACCATGGAATGAGTAGGTGTTCTAAAAGTTTTGACCAGTAGTGTATAAAGGAGTTTGATCAAATGTTTTATATAATGTATTTTACAAGTGACTAAATGATTCCAGCTGCATCAGAAACCAATTAAGTGTTGACTTTAACTTCTGGATCAATTCACTGTGATATTCATGAAATGTATTGGATAAACGAGCTACAATCTTACTGCTAAAACAAACAAGGCAACTGTAAACATGTCATCCCCAACGAATGGGCCAATTGAGATCTTGCGTGACTAACAAAATTCAGTTAATTACTTTGCTGTATACTAATTTTCCCCCCTGGCCCAGTTGGTCTAGGAGGTTCAGGAGAGCCCGCCTTCGAGGGTGGCAACATAATTGGACAATGAAGTAGTCTTTACAAAGCCAGGGAAAATGAGTCAACCTAGATATCCTGCAAAGTTGTGGCAGATAGGAACATCGTTGAGTCAAGTCTAATGGCTCTACTGAAGAAGGACAACCATATCTAGCCGCTGCTAGCATGATCGTGCAATCGGTGAAACCTAAAGGCCACAATACACAACTCCATTCATGTTTAGATTAATTAATTAATATGCCATTTAGCAGACACTTTTATCCAAAGCGACTTACAGTCATGTGCGCATACATTTTTACGTATGGGTGGTCCCGGGGATCAAACCCACTACCCTGGCGTTACAAGCACCATGCTCTACCAATTGAGCTACAGAGGACCACAGCAGGCTCAATCAGCCAGAGCATGTGAGCGGTCGGAAATCCCGCTCATTGCTCATGGAGTTGTGCTTATATTGCTATAGTGTTGTGCTATAGTGTTGTGCTATAGTGTTGTCACTAGAGATCCTAGTTCGAATCCAGGCTCTGTCGCAGCCGGCCGAGACTCATGGGCGGCGCACAATTGGTCCAGGGTAGGGGAGGGAATGGCCGGGAGGGATGTAGCTCAGTTGATAGAGCATGGCGTTTGCAACGCCAGGGTTGTGGGTTCGATTCCCACGGGGGGCCAGTATAAAAAATATATATATATATGTATTCACTAACTGTAAGTCGCTCTGGATAAGAGCGTCTGCTAAATGACTAAAATGTATAGTGCTATTGTGTTGTGCATATTGTGTTGTTCTATAGTGCTATAGTGATGTTCTATAGTGCTATAGTGCTATAGCGTTGTTCTATAGTCCTATAGTGTTGTGCTTGCCCAGCGCTCCACTAAAAACCGCTCCTTGCTCACAGGAAAAATAACTGACGCTCCATTCATAAAAATCACAATTTAACCAACACCCATCTATTGTTGTGACTACCTGGACCTACCATTTGGTTTTGAAGTATTGAAACCAAACTATATGATTTGAATGAAAAGTATTTTAATAAACAACATGAAAAGGTGACTGTAAGAAGCGCTCAACATTTCAAATAGGCTACATGTCGTATTAAACAGCATATAAACACTTTAAATAGATCAGGAGACAGACAGGGAGCCTAAGAAGGAACGAAAATTAATTATTTAGGATATAATATTTCAATTATTTCAAGGCTATAGCCTACAAATAAATACATTTTGAAGCATTTGCGAGTGCGACACACAAGGCTGGCAGGAACGTTATTGCTCAGCATTTAAATAAACATTTTGTTGTATTAAATCATTATAGTCTATAAATTGCGCATATATGCTGTGACTTACTTAGAATGAAATACAAATTTAACGAAAAATTAGGCTCAGTGCCTTTGAATTCATTTTTAGAAACAGGAGTTTGGCTTCAGAGTCGGTGGCTTCAGGCTCATGTGATGGTGCCTGGAGAGCAGGGTAGCAGTGGAGGACACCCTCTCCATGGTGCCTGGGAGCAGGGTAGCAGTGGAGGACACCCTCTCCATGGTGCCTGGAGAGCAGGGTAGCAGTGGAGGACACCCTCTCCATGGTGCCTGGAGAGCAGGGTAGCAGTGGAGGACACCCTCTCCATGGTGCCTGGAGAGCAGGGTTGCAGTGGAGGACACCCTCTCCATGGTGCCTGGAGAGCAGGGTAGCAGTGGAGGACACCCTCTCCATGGTGCCTGGAGAGCAGGGTAGCAGTGGAGGACACCCTCTCCATGGTGCCTGGAGAGCAGGGTAGCAGTGGAGGACACCCTCTCCATGGTGCCAGGAGATCAGGGTAGCAGTGGAGGACACCCTCTCCATGGTGCCTGGAGAGCAGGGTAGCAGTGGAGGACACCCTCTCCATGGTGCCTGGAGAGCAGGGTAGCAGTGGAGGACACCCTCTCCATGGTGCCAGGAGAGCAGGGTAGCAGTGGAGGACACCCTCTCCATGGTGCCTGGAGAGCAGGGTAGCAGTGGAGGACACCCTCTCCATGGTGCCTGGAGAGCAGGGTAGCAGTGGAGGACACCCTCTCCATGGTGCCTGGAGAGCAGGGTAGCAGTGGAGGACACCCTCTCCATGGTGCCTGGGGGCAGGGTAGCAGTGGAGGACACCCTCTCCATGGACACCCTCTCCTGGGGAAGCTAAACACCCTTTTGGCAACTCTTGCCAGGCTGGGCAGAGATGTGGAGTTGTTTTGTATGTTTTTTTCATAGGTAGGCCTAAAGGTTTATAGGCAAAATAACGCTATCAAAACAGAAAGCTCCTTGAAAGAGTTAATATGCCAGGCCTATTGGGCCAAAATCAGTGATGGCCTATTGTATAGAAAATACAATGAAAATGAACTAAACTTTTAAGAGATCTTGATTTTTAGTTCAGAAATACTTTGCTACAATGACACACTTAGCTAGCTACCCACCTCAAGCCTTTCTGTTAGCATGTGCAGGTTGTAAGTACACCACCATG
>NC_140005.1:1734761-1792261 GCF_964263955.1 Coregonus lavaretus
GTTAGATATACCATCTACTATAGGGTTAGATATACCACCTACTATAGGGTTAGATATACCATCTACTATAGGGTTACTTGCCCAACTCAAGAGAAGACTTGATGTGAGAATGCGTTATACCGTTTCGCTGTTTAAGAAGGCATGCCAAATTGCCAAATTGAGCAGGAATGGGAAGATTTGATTAACCAGTATCTAGTCCTAGCGGATGAAGCTCGGATATCCCCCCTTCCCCCGAACACCCAAACACGTTGTCGGTCCCCCCCCCCCCCCCCCCCCCCCCCGTTGTGACCCATCTTCCCAAGCACCTCTGTGCAGTCAGACTGTTAGGATCATAATAATATGCTCTGATTGTCCGAGTGTGACTCCCTCCCATTGTGTTGCCAGCACTGCCACTGCCTGTGCGGGGTACCCCACCGGAATCCCCACCGGCTAGGTACAAGGTCGTCAAGGTTCTCATTTGCAGCTTTGAGAAAATCCTTGTATATTATGCTCTCCCATCCGGGGTGGCTTTGGGTTTTGGACCAACCCTGCCAGGCAGGCTCAGAATCTTGAGGGGGCGGTGCTGCTCTAGTAGGTCTCTGACCATATTCCCCTTTCTGTCTTGGCTGCGTAGGCTACTTGCAGTAGTCCTATAAAACGAATGAGGACTTCTCCTTAGTGGGTGGGTGTCTAGGATATAGGGTTGGCCCCGTTCCATCATGATAGGACAAAAATAAACAAACTATATTCCAGAAGGCCTGTTTTGTTGTCCGTCCACGCGCACATTATATGCATTTCTGACTCGATAGCAAATCTACTTTTTTAACTACCGATTTTAACAGTTAGTTTGTTTTGGTGAGTATTGAGAGCATTTTAGCTGTTTTCCTGGATATCCTTCAGCTGTTCGCTGCTCTCATTCACATCTCCAGGTTGTTCTTAGTCTTCTCCTCTGAGGGAAGCCGTGGCTTGTTGTGTTTGAGTCACAGCATCGCTTTACTCACAGATTGGTTCACTGTTGTACATAACTGACCGCTCACTCTCTTCCGGTTGCTTGGGGAAATATTGAGCTATCGATTTTAGAGGCTTCATTTAAACTATGTTGTCTGGTTTCTACATGTAACCACAGTTTTGACAGTACAAAATGGAGCTACTCACCCCCCACGCATCCTATTGGCCAAGCTATTCACCCCCCACGCATCCTATTGGCCAAGCTATTCACCCCCCACGCATCCTATTGGCCAAGCTACTCACCCCCCACACATCCTATTGGCCAAGCTATTCACCCCCCACGCATCCTATTGGCCAAGCTACTCACCCCCCACGCATCCTATTGGCCAATCTATTCACCCCCCACGCATCCTATTGGCCAAGCTATTCACCCCCCACGCATCCTATTGGCCAAGCTATTCACCCCCCACGCATCCTATTGGCCAAGCTATTCACCCCCCACGCATCCTATTGGCCAAGCTATTCACCCCCCACGCATCCTATTGGCCAAGCTATTCACCCCCCACGCATCCTATTGGCCAAGCTATTCACCCCCCACGCATCCTATTGGCCAAGCTATTCACCCCCCACGCATCCTATTGGCCAAGCTACTCACCCCCCACGCATCCTATTGGCCAAGCTATTCACCCCCCACGCATCCTATTGGCCAAGCTATTCACCCCCCATGCGTCCTATTGGTTCGCGCATGCTTGAGTTATTCACCCCCCATGCGTCCTATTGGTTCGCGCATGCTTGAGTTATTCACCCCCCATGCGTCCTATTGGTTCACGCATGCTTGAGCTATTCACCCCCCATGCGTCCTACAGGGCGGCAGGTCGCTTAGTGGTTAAGAGCATAGTGCCAGTAACCGAAAGATCGCTGGTTCTAATCCCCGAGCTGACTAGGTGAAAAATCTGTCGATGTGCCCTTGAGCAAGGCACTTAACCCTAATTGCTCCTGTAAGTCGCTCTGGATAAGAGCGTCTGCTAAATGACAAAAAAACAAAACAAAACTATTGGTTCGCGCATGCTTGAGCTATTCACCCCCCACGCATCCTATTGGTTCGCGCATGCTTGAGCTATTCACCCCCCACGCATCCTATTGGTTCGCGCATGCTTGAGCTATTCACCCCCCACGCATCCTATTGGTTCGCGCATGCTTGAGCTATTCACCCCCCATGCATCCTATTGGTTCGCGCATGCTTGAGCTATTCACCCCCCATGCATCCTATTGGCCAAGCTATTCACCCCCCATGCATCCTATTGGTTCGCGCATGCTTTCCATTTCCATCAGCTTCACATGTTCATGGCCCATGATAAAACATTAAACAAAATAACATAAATTACTGAATGTAATTAAAGCTCGAACACTCTTAACAGGGTATGAGTCCCAAATGGCACCCTATTCCCTATATAGTGCACTACTTGAGACCAGGTCTATAGGGCTCTGTGTAGGGGATAGGGTGCCATTTGGGATTAACTCTACTGCTGTTTAGTTTCTTCCTTCAGCAGTAAGGCTGTGATTCCCTTTTAGTGTGGGACTCCGTTCAAAAAGGAACTTCTCTATATTCCCTCTCTCTCTTCTCTCTCTCAGGAGACTGACACTGTGGTGTCATTTACCAGTAGGATGGAGGGAGAGAGGATGAGGAGGAGAGGAGAGGAGAGGGGAGGGGGGAGGTGGGGAGAGGGGGGGAAAGGATGGATATAGAAAATACCAAAGCCACAACCAGACCTGGAGAGAGACGTGTCTGCACTCTGGACTGTGGTGAGACAACTCCAACAGGAGGGAAAAACAGCCCAGCTGAAGGAGGAGGGGAGAGTGCTGAAGGAGGAGGGGAGAGTGTTGAAGGAGGAGGGGGGAGTGCTGAAGGAGGAGGGGAGAGTGCCCCCCTGACAACTCCCCTCCCCCCCACTGAGGACACAGAAAAGCCAGAGATTGTGCTCCTAATAGACTAAAAGGCTCCTGTCAGAGACCCACTAGGGTCCCCCAGCCACATCACAATACACTCAGGCACAAATCCTCTGAGGGCCCAGGAGGAAAGGGTGGCCACAGCACTTAATGAAGTGATTGAAAAAGCTTCTTCCACTTTCCCCAACACACAAGTGGTGATCTCCACCCTGCTACCACGGAAATACATTCCCTCTGCCACCACACAGCATTTCCCGGGACTGTGCCTCAAAACCTAATGTTTACCTGCCCATCACCTCACCCTGGATTTGGACTCTACGACCAGGTACACCCCTACAAGACAACGCACCCCACACTGCCAGGACCCTGAAATACATCACACTCAACTGCAGCCCCAGCACCTCACATAGGAGCAACAGAGCCAGGAGCACCCCTCCCAGACCTGCAACATTCCTTCCCAGACCTGCAACATTCCCGCACAGACCTGCAACATTCCCTCCCAGACCTGCAACATTCCCTCCCAGACCTGCAACATTCCCTCCCAGACCTGCAACATTCCCGCCCAGACCTGCAACATTCCCGCCCAGACCTGCAACATTCCCTCCCAGACCTGCAACATTCCCTCCCAGACCTGCAACATTCCCTCCCAGACCTGCAACATTCCCTCCCAGACCTGCAACATTCCCTCCCAGACCTGCAACATTCCCGCCCAGACCTGCAACATTCCCTCCCAGACCTGCAACATTCCCGCCCAGACCTGCAACATTCCCTCCCAGACCTGCAACATTCCCTCCCAGACGTGTGAGCCTCTCCCCGGGGAACTAAACCCAGACCACAGCATCACCAGCCATAGGCTGTGTGAGACCTACAGTCGTGGCCAAAAGAATTGGCACCCTTGCACTTTTTTCAAGTAACAATGTATTTGGTCTCCACAATTCTTTATTTCACTGTTAATATTACAGAACCTTTGTTTTTGATTCAGAACTTAATATTTCCATTTAAATCAGAGAATAAACAGAAATGGCATTGACAAAATTATTGACACCCTAGACTTAATATCTGGTAGCACAGCCTTTGGTCAAAATAACTGCAATCAAGCGCTTCCTATAGCCATCGATGAGCTTCCTGCACCTCTGTACTGGCAGTTTGGCCCACTCCTCTTGTGCAAACTGCTCCTGTTCTCCCATATTTGAAGGGTGCATTCTCCCAACTGCTGTTCTCAGATCTCTCCACAAGTTTTTAATCGGATTTAGATCTGGACTCATTGCTGGCCACTTCAGAACAGTCCAGCGTTATGTCTTGAACCATTCCTGAGTGCTTTTTTAAGTGTGTTTGGTGTCATTGTCCTGATGGAAGACCCATGACCTTCAACAGAGACCCAGATTTCTGACACTGGGTCTGACATTGCGCTCCAAAATATTATCTTGATTTCATGATGCCATTCACACGGTCAATGCACCCAGTGCCAGAGGCAGCAAAGCAACCCCAAAACATCACTGAACCTCCTCCATGTTTGACTGTAGGGAAGGGGTTATTTTCTTGGAAGGCTTCATTTAGTTTTCTGTAAACACCCAAAAAGCTCTATTTTGGTCTCATCTGTCCACAGGACATTCTCCCAGAAGGATTTTGGCATGTTCAGGTGTGTTTTGGCAAATTGCAGTCGGGCTTTCTTTCTTATGTCTCTCTCTCAGCAGTGGGGTCCTCCTGGATCTCCTACCATATGACCCCCTTTCATTGAGTTGGCGACGGATGGTGCGGGTTGAAACTGTCGTACCTTGTGTCTGAAGGTCAGCTTGAATCTGTGTGGCAGTTGATCGAGGTGCTTTCTCCACCATTCGAACAATTCTTCGCTGCAATCTTCCATCAAGTTTTCTCTAGCGGCCACGTCCAGAGAGGTTGGCTACAGTGGCAATAATAATAAAATTACACTTCATGTACGGTGGAAACAGGAACATCAAGGTCTCTGGAGATGGACTTGTAGCCTTGAGATTGTCATTATTGGCTACAATCTTGTGTCTGACCTCCTCAGATAATTCTCTGGTTTTCTTTATTTTCTCCATGCTCACTGAGGGACACACAGTGACGACACAAAACAGGAGAACGAGTCCTTTTCAAAACAGGGGAACGAGTCCTTTTCAAAACAGGGGAACGAGTCCTTTTCAAAACAGGGGAACGAGTCCTTTTCAAAACAGGGGAACGAGTCCTTTTCAAAACAGGGGAACGAGTCCTTTTCAAAACAGGGGAACGAGTCCTTTTCAAAACAGGGGAACGAGTCCTTTTCTCTATTCAAACTGGTTGAATGAGGGATTATATATCACCACAGGTGAGTTCAATTCCAAAGTAAAGGAGAATCACCTGCTTGACATCTCATTATCTCTAACTGCTTCTAGAAGGTGCCAATAATATTGTCTGGGCCATTTTAAGATTTCTTTGTGGAATAAGCTAACATTTAGTAAATTATTCCGATTTTTTTTGTTTTGTTCAACTGCAAACCATTTTGTTTATTAATCAACAAAAGATTGATCAGTGTGTTCGTGTTCCAAAGACAAAACATTTTGTGCTGTAAATTTCATATTGATGTGTTTCAGAAGACAGTATGTCTACACATACCTAGCAAATCAACATCAGTTGTGTGTAGAGTACAATTCAGCTAAACAGAACTAGAATTACATGTATTTCTATTGGCCCAAATCTAAGGATTTGTCTGTCTAACACACTGACATGTCACGCCCTGACCTTGGAGATCCCTGTTATTCTCTAGTTGGTTAGGTCAAGGGTGATTTGGGTTCCATTATAGGTTTTCTATTTCTTTGTTGGCCGGGTGTGGTTCCCAATCAGAGGCAGCTGTCGATCGTTGTCTCTGATTGGGGCTCATACTTAGGCAGCCTTTATCCCATCTTAGATTGTGGGATCTTGTTTCTGGTTAGTAGCTGTGTAGCCTGCAGAACTTTACGTTCGTTTGTATTTTGTTGTTTGATCTGTATTCAGTTAATATATTAAAATGTTTGCATACCACGCTGCACCTTGGTCGGAGCCGTCAATAAACGATCGTGACATGACATGCACAGCTCTCTGGCTGAGGTTCTGTCTAACACACTGACATGCACAGCTCTCTGGCTGAGGTTCTGTCTGTTTAACACACTGACATGCACAGCTCTCTGGGTGAGGTTCTGTCTGTCTAACACACTGACATGCACAGCTCTCTGGCTGAGGTTCTGTCTGTTTAACACACTGACATGCACAGCTCTCTGGCTGAGGTTCTGTCTGTCTAACACACTGACATGCACAGCTCTCTGGCTGAGGTTCTGTCTGTCTAACACACTGACATGCACAGCTCTCTGGCTGAGGTTCTGTCTAACACACTGACATGCACAGCTCTCTGGGCGAGGTTCTGTCTGTCTAACACACTGACATGCACAGCTCTCTGGCTGAGGTTCTGTTTAACACACTGACATGCACAGCTCTCTGGCTGAGGTTCTGTCTGTTTAACACACTGACATGCACAGCTCTCTGGCTGAGGTTCTGTCTAACACACTGACATGCACAGCTCTCTGGCTGAGGTTCTGTCTGTCTAACACACTGACATGCACAGCTCTCTGGCTGAGGTTCTGTCTGTCTAACACACTGACATGCACAGCTCTCTGGGTGAGGTTCTGTCTGTTTAACACACTGACATGCACAGCTCTCTGGCTGAGGTTCT
Organism: Coregonus lavaretus; assembly: GCF_964263955.1. NCBI lineage: Eukaryota > Metazoa > Chordata > Actinopteri > Salmoniformes > Salmonidae > Coregonus > Coregonus lavaretus. The sequence continues at coordinate 1,741,336 of NC_140005.1, forward strand.
GTCTGTTTAACACACTGACATGCACAGCTCTCTGGCTGAGGTTCTGTCTGTTTAACACACTGACATGCACAGCTCTCTGGCTGAGGTTCTGTCTGTTTAACACACTGACATGCACAGCTCTCTGGCTGAGGTTCTGTTTAACACACTGACATGCACAGCTCTCTGGCTGAGGTTCTGTCTGTCTAACACACTGACATGCACAGCTCTCTGGCTGAGGTTCTGTTTAACACACTGACATGCACAGCTCTCTGGCTGAGGTTCTGTCTGTCTAACACACTGACATGCACAGCTCTCTGGCTGAGGTTCTGTTTAACACACTGACATGCACAGCTCTCTGGCTGAGGTTCTGTCTAACACACTGACATGCACAGCTCTCTGGCTGAGGTTCTGTTTAACACACTGACATGCACAGCTCTCTGGCTGAGGTTCTGTTTAACACACTGACATGCACAGCTCTCTGGCTGAGGTTCTGTCTGTCTAACACACTGACATGCACAGCTCTCTGGCTGAGGTTCTGTCTAACACACTGACATGCACAGCTCTCTGGCTGAGGTTCTGTCTGTCTAACACACTGACATGCACAGCTCTCTGGCTGAGGTTCTGTTTAACACACTGACATGCACAGCTCTCTGGGTGAGGTTCTGTCTGTTTAACACACTGACATGCACAGCTCTCTGGCTGAGGTTCTGTCTGTTTAACACACTGACATGCACAGCTCTCTGGCTGAGGTTCTGTTTAACACACTGACATGCACAGCTCTCTGGCTGAGGTTCTGTCTGTCTAACACACTGACATGCACAGCTCTCTGGCTGAGGTTCTGTTTAACACACTGACATGCACAGCTCTCTGGCTGAGGTTCTGTCTAACACACTGACATGCACAGCTCTCTGGCTGAGGTTCTGTTTAACACACTGACATGCACAGCTCTCTGGCTGAGGTTCTGTTTAACACACTGACATGCACAGCTCTCTGGCTGAGGTTCTGTTTAACACACTGACATGCACAGCTCTCTGGCTGAGGTTCTGTCTGTCTAACACACTGACATGCACAGCTCTCTGGCTGAGGTTCTGTCTGTCTAACACACTGACATGCACAGCTCTCTGGCTGAGGTTCTGTCTGTTTAACACACTGACATGCACAGCTCTCTGGCTGAGGTTCTGTCTGTCTAATACACTGACATGCACAGCTCTCTGGCTGAGGTTCTGTCTGTTTAACACACTGACATGCACAGCTCTCTGGCTGAGGTTCTGTCTAACACACTGACATGCACAGCTCTCTGGGTGAGGTTCTGTCTGTCTAACACACTGACATGCACAGCTCTCTGGCTGAGGTTCTGTCTGTTTAACACACTGACATGCACAGCTCTCTGGCTGAGGTTCTGTCTGTCTAACACACTGACATGCACAGCTCTCTGGCTGAGGTTCTGTCTGTCTAACACACTGACATGCACAGCTCTCTGGGTGAGGTTCTGTCTGTTTAACACACTGACATGCACAGCTCTCTGGCTGAGGTTCTGTTTAACACACTGACATGCACAGCTCTCTGGCTGAGGTTCTGTCTGTCTAACACACTGACATGCACAGCTCTCTGGGTGAGGTTCTGTCTGTTTAACACACTGACATGCACAGCTCTCTGGCTGAGGTTCTGTTTAACACACTGACATGCACAGCTCTCTGGCTGAGGTTCTGTCTGTTTAACACACTGACATGCACAGCTCTCTGGCTGAGGTTCTGTTTAACACACTGACATGCACAGCTCTCTGGCTGAGGTTCTGTTTAACACACTGACATGCACAGCTCTCTGGCTGAGGTTCTGTTTAACACACTGACATGCACAGCTCTCTGGGTGAGGTTCTGTTTAACACACTGACATGCACAGCTCTCTGGGTGAGGTTCTGTTTAACACACTGACATGCACAGCTCTCTGGGTGAGGTTCTGTTTAACACACTGACATGCACAGCTCTCTGGCTGAGGTTCTGTCTGTTTAACACACTGACATGCACAGCTCTCTGGCTGAGGTTCTGTTTAACACACTGACATGCACAGCTCTCTGGGTGAGGTTCTGTCTGTTTAACACACTGACATGCACAGCTCTCTGGCTAAGGTTCTGTCTGTCTAACACACTGACATGCACAGCTCTCTGGCTGAGGTTCTGTCTGTTTAACACACTGACATGCACAGCTCTCTGGCTGAGGTTCTGTCTGTCTAACACACTGACATGCACAGCTCTCTGGCTGAGGTTCTGTCTGTTTAACACACTGACATGCACAGCTCTCTGGCTGAGGTTCTGTCTAACACACTGACATGCACAGCTCTCTGGGTGAGGTTCTGTCTGTCTAACACACTGACATGCACAGCTCTCTGGCTGAGGTTCTGTCTGTTTAACACACTGACATGCACAGCTCTCTGGCTGAGGTTCTGTCTGTCTAACACACTGACATGCACAGCTCTCTGGGTGAGGTTCTGTCTGTTTAACACACTGACATGCACAGCTCTCTGGCTGAGGTTCTGTTTAACACACTGACATGCACAGCTCTCTGGCTGAGGTTCTGTCTGTTTAACACACTGACATGCACAGCTCTCTGGCTGAGGTTCTGTTTAACACACTGACATGCACAGCTCTCTGGCTGAGGTTCTGTTTAACACACTGACATGCACAGCTCTCTGGCTGAGGTTCTGTTTAACACACTGACATGCACAGCTCTCTGGGTGAGGTTCTGTTTAACACACTGACATGCACAGCTCTCTGGGTGAGGTTCTGTTTAACACACTGACATGCACAGCTCTCTGGGTGAGGTTCTGTTTAACACACTGACATGCACAGCTCTCTGGGTGAGGTTCTGTCTGTCTAACACACTGACATGCACAGCTCTCTGGCTGAGGTTCTGTCTGTTTAACACACTGACATGCACAGCTCTCTGGCTGAGGTTCTGTCTGTTTAACACACTGACATGCACAGCTCTCTGGCTGAGGTTCTGTCTAACACACTGACATGCACAGCTCTCTGGCTGAGGTTCTGTCTAACACACTGACATGCACAGCTCTCTGGCTGAGGTTCTGTTTAACACACTGACATGCACAGCTCTCTGGGTGAGGTTCTGTCTGTCTAACACACTGACATGCACAGCTCTCTGGGTGAGGTTCTGTCTCCAAGTCTCCAGTAGGTGATGAAGTCCCTTCCATCTATGTAATGTATTACAGGTTATGGGCAGGTTCAGTCAGGTGGCAGGAGGGATGGAGTGACCGACACTCCATCCTGGATATGATCGTTTGCCTCATGGGTCCAGCAGGCTGAGTTCAATAACTACCGGCAGAGTTCAATAACTACAGGCAGAGTTCAATAACTACAGGCTGAGTTCAATAACTACCGGCAGAGTTCAATAACTACAGGCAGAGTTCAATAACTACAGGCAGAGTTCAATAACTACAGGTTGAGTTCAATAACTACCGGCAGAGTTCAATAACTACAGGCTGAGTTCAATAACTACCGGCAGAGTTCAATAACTACAGGCAGAGTTCAATAACTACAGGCAGAGTTCAATAACTACAGGCAGAGTTCAATAACTACAGGCAGAGTTCAATAACTACAGGCTGAGTTCAATAACTACCGGCAGAGTTCAATAACTACAGGCAGAGTTCAATAACTACAGGCAGAGTTCAATAACTACAGGTTGAGTTCAATAACTACCGGCAGAGTTCAATAACTACAGGCAGAGTTCAATAACTACAGGCACAGTTCAATAACTACAGGCAGAGTTCAATAACTACAGGCAGAGTTCAATAACTACAGGCTGAGTTCAATAACTACAGGCTGAGTTCAATAACTACAGGCAGAGTTCAATAACTACAGGCTGAGTTCAATAACTACAGGCAGAGTTCAATAACTACAGGCTGAGTTCAATAACTACAGGCAGAGTTCAATAACTACAGGCTGAGTTCAATAACTACAGGCAGAGTTCAATAACTACAGGCTGAGTTCAATAACCAAGAAAAATGCAGCTCCAAATTCGCTCCATTCATTAAACTAACAATTTAACCAACACCCATCTATTTTTGTGACTACCTGGACCTACCATTTTCGTTTTTAAGTATTGAAACCAAACTATATGATTTGAATGAAAAGTATTTTAATAAACAACATGAAAAGGTGACTGTAAGAAGCGCTCATCATTTCAAATAGGCTACATGTCGTATTAATCAGCATATAAACACTCTAAATAGATCAGGAGACAGACAGGGAGCCTAAGAAAGAACGAAAATTAATTATTTAGGATATAATATTTCAATTATTTCAAGGCTATAGCCTACAAAGAAATACATTTTGAAGCATTTGCGAGTTCGACACACTAGGCTGGCAGGAACGTTATGGCTCAGCATTTAAATAAACATTTTGTTGTATTAAATCATTATAGTCTATAAATTGCGCATATATGCTGTGACTTACTTAGAATTAAATACAAATTTAACGAAAAATTAGGCTCAGTGCCTTTGAATTCATTTTTAGAAACAGGAGTTTGGCTTCAGAGTCGGTGGCTTCAGGTTCATGTGATGGTGCCTGGAGAGCAGGGAAGCAGTGGAGGACACCCTCTCCATGGTGCCTGGAGAGCAGGGTAGCAGTGGAGGACACCCTCTCCATGGTGCCTGGAGAGCAGGGTAGCAGTGGAGGACACCCTCTCCATGGTGCCTGGGGGCAGGGTAGCAGTGGAGGACACCCTTTCCATGGTGCCTGGGGGCAGGGTAGCAGTGGAGGACACCCTCTCCATGGTGCCTGGGGGCAGGGTAGCAGTGGAGGACACCCTCTCCATGGTGCCTGGAGAGCAGGGTAGCAGTGGAGGACACCCTCTCCATGGTGCCTGGAGAGCAGGGTAGCAGTGGAGGACACCCTCTCCATGGTGCCTGGAGAGCAGGGTAGCAGTGGAGGACACCCTCTCCATGGTGCCTGGGGGCAGGGTAGCAGTGGAGGACACCCTCTCCATGGTGCCTGGAGAGCAGGGTAGCAGTGGAGGACACCCTCTCCATGGTGCCTGGAGAGCAGGGTAGCAGTGGAGGACACCCTCTCCATGGTGCCTGGTTTTTTTCACAGGTAGGCCCAAAGGTTTATAGGCAAAATAACGCTATCAAAACAGAAAGCTCCTTGAAAGAGTTAATATGCCAGGCCTATTGGGCCAAAATCAGTGATGGCCTATTGTATAGATAATACAATGAAAATGAACTTTTAAGAGATCAGGGAGGGAGGGAGGGAGGGAGGGAGCGAGGGAGGGAGGGAGGGAGGGAGGGAGGGAGAGAGGGAGGGAGGGAGGGAGGGAGGGAGGGAGGGAGGGAGGGAGGGAGGGAGGGAGGGAGGGAGAGAGAGAGGGAGGGAGGGAGGGAGGGAGGGAAAGACTGTACAGTCATGGAGACCAACAGTAAATACACGGTTGAACATAGCCAATCAGAGATCAGTAAATACACGGTTGAACATAGCCAATCAGAGATCAGTAAATACACGGTTGAACATAGCCAATCAGAGATCAGTAAATACACGGTTGAACATAGCCAATCAGAGATCAGTAAATACACGGTTGAACATAGCCAATCAGAGATCAGTAAATACACGGTTGAACATAGCCAATCAGAGATCAGTAAATACACGGTTGAACATAACCAATCAGAGATCCTGATTCACAGCTATTTCACAAGGGACACGTGCCAGCATGGCACTGACTGGTTGGCATTACCCACTGGGGCCCAGGAGTAGTCCATTGGCACAGTGGAAGGGGGCACGTCTTTACAACATACAAGACACACATTAACACAGCACTGATTACATTATCAATGGTGGTTAGGTGAATTCCAGGACAGATAGTATTTTGACCATTGACCAGATCAAATGTGACCAACCTGATTCAAGTGTCGTCCATGACTCTGAAGCGGGACTGGTGTCTGGCCACTGCCTCGGCCTTCTGCAACAGTTCCCACCACGCTGCTGAACAACAAATCCACCACGCTGCTGAACAACAAACCCACCACACTGCTGAACAACAAATCCACCAGGTTCTATACGTAGCCTGTGAATAAAATACAATATCAACACTCAATTATATAGTGAGAAAAATAACTTTCTCTAGTTTGGAAGTAATGTATATGCTAATAGAGGGAATACAGAATAGATTAATGCTTGCTGATACGTTTAGCTATATGTGTAGTAGACAAGTTCCATCCTTGAAAATACACTATAAACTTTTATGAGAACAGGCATGTTGTTTTGGGTTAGCAGACGAAGCCATCATTTCCCATGAACGAAAACTACTTCTGGACATCAGAACAGCGTGGATGAAGATTTCTACTTCAATGAGTCTGCAGCTGTGGATGTACGCTCATTCTGGACCAGGCGCTAATCCCCGGGTCTAGAAAGAGGAAGAGAGCACAGGAGAGGCAAACGAGAGAGACTATGTCTGCCTCTACCCTCCGTTCTATTGGCCAACGTACCATCACTAGAGAACAAACTGAACGAGCTCCATTCGAGACTATCCTGTCAACGGGACCTGAAGAACTATAATATCCCATGATTCTCGGAGTCGTGGCTGAACAAGAAGATAGATAATATACATCTAGCTGGTTTTTCTATGCATCGTCAAGGCAGAACGGCAGCTTTGGGTTAAGGGGGAGGTGTGTGTCTCTTTGTTAACAACAGTTTAGGTAGAGGGCAGGTATACAAGACGGCGTATTGAATACACAGCGGTACAAATCAGCTCAAGATAAACATATAATATTCAATATCAGTAAGTTAGACTAAATATTAACATTTCATATATTTGAGGGTAATAAAATTCAATCTGGATAATAACACAAAACTAATTATAAGGCTAGAGAAATGTATCGACAAATATTACAACAACACGCAACACCCAAACATGACGGAAGATAAACGAGGAGAGCCGATCCCCAAGAGAAAACGCGACTCCTCGACTGATACAGATGATTTATGCTTTTCACCACTGGGACTGGTAAGTGTGGAAAGCGACCTGTTACAAAGTTGATAAATGACAAAATCCAACTCGAACGTGTTTCGGACAAAGAGGACAGAGATATGAGCGTCCAATCATTGCCAAATTTGCTTTTTTTAAGGATAAAGTAATGGTTAAAAGCATGGGTAAAAGACTTGCTGGCACGAAAATAGGCATGAATGATCAGTTCCCGAGGGAGATTGCAGAACGGCGCGAAGTTCTGTGCCCAATCTTCAAGGAAAATAGATTAAAAGGGAAGCGTGTTGCTCTTGTTGTCGATAAACTGTATATTGACAACCAAATGTTCCGCGACACAAAGACTACTCCATGGCTATTCTGAAAGTTCTAATAGAGGAATCGAATAATGGAACACCTGATACTAGCAATGATAGGGATTGGAATGGAACACCCAATACTAGCCATGGTAGGGATTGGAATGGAACACCCAACACTAGCCATGGTAGGGATTGGAATGGAACACCCAACACTAGCCATGGTAGGGATTGGAATGGAACACCCAATACTAGCCATGGTAGGGATTGGAATGGAACACCCAATACTAGCCATGGTAGGGATTGGAATGGAACACCCAATACTAGCCATGGTAGGGATTGGAATGGAACACCCAATACTAGCCATGGTAGGGATTGGAATGGAACACCCAATACTAGCCATGGTAGGGATTGGAATGGAACACCCAATACTAGCCATGGTAGGGATTGGAATGGAACACCCAATACTAGCCATGGTAGGGATTGGAATGGAACACCCAATACTAGCCATGGTAGGGATTGGAATGGAACACCCAATACTAGCCATGGTAGGGATTGGAATGGAACACCCAATACTAGCCATGGGAGGGATTGGAATGGAACACCCAATACTAGCCATGGTAGGGATTGGAATGGAACACCCAATACTAGCCATGGTAGGGATTGGAATGGAACACCCAATACTAGCCATGGTAGGGATTGGAATGGAACACCCAATACTAGCCATGGTAGGGATTGGAATGGAACACCCAACACTAGCCATGGTAGGGATTGGAATGGAACACCCAAAACTAGCCATGGTAGGGATTGGAATGGAACACCCAATACTAGCTATGGTAGGGATTGGAATGGAGCACCCAATACTAGCCATGGTAGGGATTGGAATGGAACACCCAATACTAGCCATGGTAGGGATTGGAATGGAACACCCAATACTAGCCATGGTAGGGATTGGAATGGAACACCCAATACTAGCTATGGTAGGGATTGGAATGGAACACCCAATACTAGCCATGGTAGGGATTGGAATGGAACACCCAATACTAGCCATGGTAGGGATTGGAATGGAACACCCAATACTAGCCATGGTAGGGATTGGAATGGAACACCCAACACTAGCCATGGTAGGGATTGGAATGGAACACCCAATACTAGCCATGGTAGGGATTGGAATGGAACACCCAATACTAGCCATGGTAGGGATTGGAATGGAACACCCAACACTAGCCATGGTAGGGATTGGAATGGAACACCCAATACTAGCCATGGTAGGGATTGGAATGGAACACCCAATACTAGACATGGTAGGGATTGCAATGGAACACACAATACTAGCCATGGTAGGGATTGCAATGGAACACCCAATACTAGCCATGGTAGGGATTGGAATGGAACACCCAATACTAGCCATGGGAGGGATTGGAATGGAACACCCAATACTAGCCATGGTAGGGATTGCAATGGAACACCCAATACTAGCCATGGTAGGGATTGGAATGGAACACCCAATACTAGCCATGGTAGGGATTGGAATGGAACACCCAACACTAGCCATGGTAGGGATTGGAATGGAACACCCAATACTAGCCATGGTAGGGATTGGAATGGAACACCCAATACTAGCTATGGTAGGGATTGGAATGGAGCACCCAATACTAGCCATGGTAGGGATTGGAATGGAACACCCAATACTAGCCATGGTAGGGATTGGAATGGAACACCCAACACTAGCCATGGTAGGGATTGGAATGGAACACCCAATACTAGCCATGGTAGGGATTGGAATGGAACACCCAATACTAGCCATGGTAGGGATTGGAATGGAACACCCAATACTAGCCATGGTAGGGATTGGAATGGAACACCCAATACTAGCCATGGTAGGGATTGGAATGGAACACCCAATACTAGCCATGGTAGGGATTGGAATGGAACACCCAACACTAGCCATGGTAGGGATTGGAATGGAACACCCAATACTAGCCATGGTAGGGATTGGAATGGAACACCCAATACTAGCCATGGTAGGGATTGGAATGGAACACCCAATACTAGCCATGGTAGGGATTGGAATGGAACACCCAATACTAGCCATGGTAGGGATTGGAATGGAACACCCAATACTAGCCATGGTAGGGATTGGAATGGAACACCCAATACTAGCCATGGTAGGGATTGGAATGGAACACCCAATACTAGCCATGGTAGGGATTGGAATGGAACACCCAATACTAGCCATGGTAGGGATTGGAATGGAACACCCAATACTAGCCATGGTAGGGATTGGAATGGAACACCCAATACTAGCCATGGTAGGGATTGGAATGGAACACCCAATACTAGCCATGGTAGGGATTGTAATAATAAAGCACATTTTATAGTAGGTATAGTATTTTATAAAGGGAAAAGACGGTGTTACAAGAAAAGATAACAAGCAAAATAATACATCTTCAACTACAACTAAATAGAACACAAGTACTCAATCAACATAGTGGAGATAAAAACATAGCAAGCAGAAGACATAGAAGGCACAGTATGTGGGTATGTGTGGATGAATTGTGATGGAAGGTGTGGTGTGCGTTTTTGTGTTTGAATAAGTGTGGCGTTAAGTGAGTGAGAAAGGAAATGGTTGCACATCCCAGAACCAACGTGTGTCTGTGAGCAGGGGTTGTGAGAGAGAGCTTTCAATGTTGTGCAGATGAGGGATATACATTTTAAAATATAGTATACATCTAATATAAAAAAAATTGTATTGTCCTATCATGATGGGACGATCCCCAACCCTATATCCTAGACACCCACCTCAGCGAGCCATACACCAAAGAGAAGTCCCCATCTGTTTTATGGCCCTGCTGTGAGTTGCCTATATGCAGCCAAAACAGAAAGATAAATGCGGTCAGAGACCTACTAGAGCAGCACTGCCCCCTCAAGATTCTGAGCCTGCCGGTCAGGGTTGGTCCTACGAAGCCAGAGCCCCCTGATGGGAGAGCATAATATACAAGGAAACTCTCAAAGCTGCTAATGAGAACCTTGACGACTTTGTACCTGGCCGGTGGGGATTCCGGTGGGGTACCCCCACCCAGGTAGTGGCAGTGCTGGCAACACTGGCTGTAGTAACCCATGGGGAGGGGGTCACACTCTGACAATCAGAGAGGGGGTTTATCATTGTGGCCCTGGTGGCACAAAATAATCAAAGGTCTGACTGCACGGAGATGCTTGGGGAAAATGGTTACAACAGGGGATCAGAGTGTTTGTGTCTCAGGTGAAGAGGGTGGATCTGATCTCCATCACCTAGGACATTACATTTACACCATTTAGCAGACGCTCTCTTATCCATCTTATCTCTCTCTTATCCAGAGCGACTTCCAAATTGGTGCATTCACCTTATAGCCAGTGGGACAACCACCTTTTTTTTTTCTCACATTGTTGTCAATCTTTGCTCACTCATGCTTCCTCAAACAGCTGTAAATGTACAGTGAGGGAAAAAAGTATTTGATCCCCTGCTGATTTTGTACGTTTGCCCACTGTCAAAGACATGATCAGTCTATCATTTTAATGGTAGGTTTATTTGAACTGTGAGAGACAGAATAACAACAAAAAAATCCAGAAAAACGCATGTCAAAAATGTTATAAATTGATTTGCATTTTAATGAGGGAAATAAGTATTTCACCCCCCCTTAATCAGAAAGATTTCTGGCTCCCAGGTGTCTTTTATACAGGTAGAGATTTTTTTCTATTGATAATGTAAAATCAACAGCCATACAGAAAGACTCATGTGAAGGTGAAATTACAGAGGAGTTAACTTCTGGATGCAATTAAGACTTTAAGTCTGGGAAAACTCCAGGGTTGGATGGCATACCAGTCGAGGTATACAAACCTTTTTTGATATACTCAGAGGACCGTTATTAGCATGTTTTAACCACTCCTATGTAAATGGTAGATTATCAGACACTCAAGAAGAAGGTCTGATCTCATTATTACTGAAACAGGATACAAGTGGAAAATATAAAGATCCAGTCCATTTGAAAAATTGGAGGCCCCTTACACTTCAGTGTTATGATGCAAAAATTCTAGCAAAATGTATAGCGCATAAAATATAAAAGCTATTGTTGGATATTATTCATTCTAATCAGACAGGTTTTTTACATGGACAATACATTGGAGATAATATAAGGCAAGTACTGGAAACAATAGAACACTATGAAAAATCTGGGAAACCAGGCCTGCTATTCATAGCAGACTTCGAAAAGGCATTTGATAAAGTACGACGGGTTTATATATAAATGCCAGGAGCATTTCAAGTTTGGAGAATCTCTTATAAAATGGGTTAAAATCATGTATAGTAACCCTAGGTGTAAAATAGTAAATAATGGTTATTTCTCAGAAAGTTTTAAACTGTCAAGAGGAGTGAAACAAGGTTGTCCACTATCGGCATATCTATTTATTATGGCCATCGAGATGTTAGCTATTAAAATCAGATCCAACAATAATATCAAGGGATTAGAAATCCAGGGCTTAAAAACAAATCATGTTTTTCATGTCATTGTACGCTGATGATTAATGTTTTACTTTTAAATCCAAAACTAGAATCCCTCCACAGCCTCATAGAGGATCTAGATACATTTTCTCCAATACATTTTAATAGAAGGTTAGCAAAAATAGATGTAAATGATGTAAATGTAAATGTTCTCTAGCAAATTAGTAAGATTGTTTCACCCAATGTTCAAGAATGGCCTTTTTCCCTTTATTCAGATTACAACCTCTCACTTTCAGTTATTTGAAAAGGAAATAATCTCCCAAATATCACTATTTCTAAAACAAGCCATAGAAAGTTGGTTGCAATTTCAATTTAATCCTCCAGAAATGACAGAACAAATATTGCAACAAATATTGTGGTTAAACTCAAATATACTAATTGATAAAAAAACGTCTTTTTTAACAAAATGTTTAAAAAAGGTATAATCTTCGTAAATGACATCATCGGTAGGACTGGTGGAGTTATGCAGCTAACAAAAACAAATGTCTGCTCTACCCAAAATTACAACCAAATAATTGCAGCATTACCGCAAAAATGGAAGAGGAAAGTGGAAGGGGGAAAAAGTAAGGAACTTGTCTGTCGGCCTTGCATTAAAGAACATAATTGGTTAAAGAAAATTGTGATAAATAAAACAGTATACCAGTTTCATTTCAGGACCAAAGGATTGACAGCCGTCCCATATAGATTGTAAAATAGTTGGGAAGAGATTTTTGACGTACCGATCCCATGGCATAGTGTTTATGAACTGATATGCAAAACGACGCCGGATTCAAAACTTAGAATTTTTCAATTTAAATTATTATATAAAATTCTTGCTACCAATAGAATGTTATTTATATGGGGGATACAATCTTCCCAGCTCTGCAGATGTTGCTGCGAAGAGACAGAATCATTAGATAATTTGTTTTGGTACTGTCCATTTGTAGCTTGTTTTTGGACACAGGTCCAGGAATGGCTAAAGGATTGCAATATTTACCTGGAGCTAACACTGCAGATAGCACTACTGGGTGATCTGAAAAGTCATAGTCAATCGATCAATAATATAATAATACTTTTAGCAAAAAACAAATATTTTCAATTTACAATCTGTAGAAACAATGAGAATAGAAAGGTTCAGAACTTTTGTAAAACATCACAGTACAGTTGAAAAATATATGGCAAATAGAAATCCAATTTGGATGGTGTTAAGAAATAGATGGGTGGTGTTGAATGGAGTTGAAGGATGGGACTAATAACAACTAACAACAACAAGATAACTAGTAATGTAAGCATACTGTGTCCATAATAAGTATATAGGTTATAGGTTGAGAGCTTTTGTGAAAGAGCAGAGTTAGAAAGATATGGCATATAGAAGCAAACCAGATGGACATCATGAAAATGATCGGAGAGGTTGAGGAAGTTCAGAAGTAAAAACAAACAAAATGTAACTATTGTAAAATTGACTGTGTCCATAAAATGTATATAGTATGTATAAGCTGGAAGTAGAGGCCTAAGCATTGTTGTTCACTAGTTTACTCCAATTAGGGAAGGGGTGGTGGGGTTGGAAAGTAATAAAGGGAAATATATATATTTTTAAAGATATGTATGTGTATGTGTATGTGTATATATGTATGTATGTAGGTATGTGTATGTATGTATGTATGTATGTATGTATGTATGTATGTATGTATGTATGTATGTATGTATGTATGTATGTATGTATGTATGTATGTATGTATGTATGTATGTATGTATGTATGTATGTATGTATGTATGTATGTACAGTGGGGAGAACAAGTATTTGATACACTGCAGATTTTGCAGGTTTTCCTACTTACAAAGCATGTAGAGGTCTGTAATTTTTATCATAGGTACACTTCAACTGTCAGAGACGGAATCTAAAAATCCAGAAAATCACATTGTATGATTTTTAAGTAATTAATTTGCATTTTATTGCATGACATAAGTATTTGATCACCTACCAACCAGTAAGAATTCCGGCTCTCACAGACCTGTTAGTTTTTCTTTAAGAAGCCCTCCTGTTCTCCACTCATTACCTGTATTAACTGCACCTGTTTGAACTCATTACCTGTATAAAAGTCACCTGTCCACACACTCAATCAAACAGACTCCAACCTCTCCACAATGGCCAAGACCGGAGAGCTGTGTAAGGACATCAGGGATAAAATTGTAGACCTGCACAAGGCTGGGATGGGCTACAGGACAATAGGCAAGCAGCTTGGTGAGAAGGCAACAACTGTTGACGCAATTATTAGAAAATGGAAGAAGTTCAAGATGACGGTCAATCACCCTCGGTCTGGGGCTCCATGCAAGATCTCACTTCGTGGGGCATCAATGATCATGAGGAAGGTGAGGGATCAGCCCAGAACTACACGGCAGGACCTGGTCAATGATCTGAAGAGAGCTGGGACCACAGTCTCAAAGAAAACCATTAGTAACACACTACGCCGTCATGGATTAAAATCCTGCAGCGCACGCAAGGTCCCCCTGCTCAAGCCAGTGCATGTCCAGGCCCGTCTGAAGTTTACCAATGACCATCTGGATGATCCAGAGGAGGAATGGGAGAAGGTCATGCGGTCTGATGAGACAAAAATATAGCTTTTTGGTCTAAACTCCACTCACCGTGTTTGGAGGAAGAAGAAGGATGAGTACAACCCCAAGAACACCACCCCAACCGTGAAGCATGGAGGTGGAAACATCATTCTTTGGGGATGCTTTTCTGCAAAGGGGATAGGACGACTGCACCGTATTGAGGGGAGGATGGATGGGGCCATGTATCGCAAGATCTTGGCCAACAACCTCCTTCCCTCAGTAAGAGCATTGAAGATGGGTCGTGGCTGGGTCTTCCAGCATGACAATGACCCGAAACACACAGCCAGGGCAACTAAGGAGTGGCTCTGTAAGAAGCATCTCAAGGTCCTGGAGTGGCCTAGCCAGTCTCCAGACCTGAACCCAATAGAAAATCTTTGGAGCATGGTGCAAATCACAAAGCATGGTGCAAACATTATTGGGCACAGACAACAGCACAAAGGCAAGAAGGTAGAGACAATACTACATCACGCGAAGCTGCCACAACTGTCAGTAAGAGTGTCCATGATTGAGTCTTTGAATGAAGAGATGGAGATAAAACTGTCCAGTTTGAGTGTTTTTTGCAGCTCGTTCCAGTCGCTAGCTGGAGCTAACTGAAAAGAGGAGCGACCCAGGGATGTTTGTGCTTTGGGGACCTTTAACAGAATGTGACTGGCAGAACGGGTGTTGTATGTGGAGGATGAGGGCTGCAGTAGGTATCTCAGATAGGGGGGAGTGAGGCCTAAGAGGGTTTTATAAATGAGCATCAACCAGTGGGTCTTACGACGGGTATACAGAGATGACCAGTTTACAGAGGAGTATAGAGTGCAGTGATGTGTCCTATCAGGTAAAGAACATCTAGCCGCTCGAGAGCACCCTTACCTGCCGATCTATAAATTACGTCTCCGTAATCTAGCATGGGTAGGATGGTCATCTGAATCAGGGTTAGTTTGGCAGCTGGGGTGAAAGAGGAGTGATTACGATAGAGGAAACCAAGTCTAGATAAACCTTAGCCTGCAGCTTGGATATGTCCTGAGAGAAGGACAGTGTACCGTCTAGCCATACTCCCAAGTACTTGTATGAGGTGACTAACTCAATCTCTAAACCCTCAGAGGTAGTAATCACACCGGTGGGGAGAGGGGCATTCTTCATACCAAACCACATGACCTTTGTTTTGGAGGTGTTCAGAACAAGGTTAAGGGCAGAGAAAGCTTGTTGGCCACTAGGAAAGCTTTGTTGTAGAGCGTTTAACACTAAATCCGGGGACGGGCCAGCTGAGTATAAGACTGTATCATCTGAATAGAAATGGATGAGAGAGTTTCCTACTGCCTGAGCTATGTTGTTGATGTAAATTGAGAAGAGCGTGGGGCCTAGGATCGAGCCTTGGGGTACTCCCTTGGTGACAGGTAGTGGCTGAGACAGCAGATGTTCTGACTTTATACACTGCACTCTTTGAGAGAGGTAGTTAGCAAACCAGGCCAAAGACCCCTCAGAGACACCAATACTCCTTAGCCGGCCCACAAAAATTGAATGGTCTACCGTATCAAAAGCTTTGGCCAAGTCAATAAAAATAGCAACACATTGCTTAGAATCAAGGGCAATGGTGACATTATTTAAGACCTTTAAGGTTGCAGTGACACATCCATAACCTGAGCGGAAACCAGATTTCATACCAGAGAGAATACTATAGACATCACGAAAGCCAGTCAGTTGATTATTGACAAGTTTTTCCAACACTTTTGATGAACAGGGCAAAATAGAAATAGGCTTATAACAGTAACGATCAGCTTGATCTCCCCCTTTAAATAAAATAAGCACCGTGGCTAACCTCAGTCAGCTAACTAACCCTAGCCCCACACAGACCCAGTCAGCTAGCACCGTAGCTGCCTTCCAAGCAATGGGAACCTCCCCAGAGAGGAGAGAAAGGTTAAAAAGGTCAGAGATAGGCTTGGCGATGATAGGGGCTGCAACCTTAAAGAAGAAAGGATCCAAACCATCTGACCCAGATGTTTTTTGGGGTCGAGTTTAAGGAGCTCCTTTAGCACCTCAGACTCAGTGACTGCCTGCAGGGAGGAACTTTGTAGCGGGGGAAAAGAGGGAGGAGCATCGGGGCTAGTCGCATTAGAAGGGGTGGGAGATGAGGAAATGTTGGACGGGCAATGAGGCATGGCTGAGTCAAATAGGAATCCTGACTTAATTAAATGGTGATTAAAGAGCTCAGCCATGCGCTCCTTGTCAGTAACAACCACATCATCAACATTAAGGGACATGGGCAGCTGTGAGGAGGAGGGTTTATTCTCCAGGTTTTTAACCGTTTTCCAGAACTTCTTGGGGTTAGACCCACAGAGAGAGAACTGCTCCTTAAACTAACTAACTTTGGCCTTCCGGATAGCCTGAGTGCACTTATTTCTCATCTGCCTGAACGAGAGCCAGTCAGCCTGAGTATGCGTGTGCCGAGCCTTTCGCCAAATGGAATTGTTGAGGTGAACTCTGCCAGAACACGGTCGAACCAGAGGCTGAACCTGTTTTTAATTATAATTCTCTTTATGGGGGTGTGTTTGATACCACTGAAAATATCAAAAAAGAACTTCCAAGCGTCTTCAACAGAGGGGATCAAGCTGATTCTTTACCAATTTACAGAGGCCAGGTCATGAAGGAAGGCTTGCTCATTAAAGTTTTTTAGCAAGCGTCTTGCCAAATCAGGACAGGTCGTTTCACTGAGCAGCCACTATGAACACAGGCTGTAAAATAGTGATCACTAAGGTCATTACAGAAAACACCAGACTGATACCTATCAGGATTATTTGTGAGGATAACATCAAGGAGAGTAGCCTTTTCTGGGTGTTTGGAGTCATACCTTGTGGGATTGGTAATAATCTGAGAAAGATTTAGGGAGTCCATTGCTTTAGGACTTGGTTAGGTGGTTTAAGCATGTCCCAGTTTAGGTCACCTAGCAGGACAAATTCAGACTTAGTGTAAGGGGCCAGGAGAGAGCTCAGGGCAGGTAGGGTACAGGCCGGTGCTGTGTAAGGGGCCAGGAGAGAGCTTAGGGCAGGTAGGGTACAGGCCGGTGCTGTGTAAGGGGCCAGGAGAGAGCTCAGGGCAGGTAGGGTACAGGCCGGTGCTGTGTAAGGGGCCAGGAGAGAGCTTAGGGCAGGTAGGGTACAGGCCGGTGCTGTGTAAGGGGCCAGGAGAGAGCTCAGGGCAGGTAGGGTACAGGCCGGTGCTGTGTAAGGGGCCAGGAGAGAGCTCAGGGCAGGTAGGGTACAGGCCGGTGCTGTGTAAGGGTCCAGGAGAGAGCTTAGGGCAGGTAGGGTACAGGCCGGTGCTGTGTAAGGGGCCAGGAGAGAGCTCAGGGCAGGTAGGGTACAGGCCGGTGCTGTGTAAGGGGCCAGGAGAGAGCTTAGGGCAGGTAGGGTACAGGCCGGTGCTGTGTAAGGGGCCAGGAGAGAGCTTAGGGCAGGTAGGGTACAGGCCGGTGCTGTGTAAGGGGCCAGGAGAGAGCTTAGGGCAGGTAGGGTACAGGCCGGTGCTGTGTAAGGGGCCAGGAGAGAGCTTAGGGCAGGTAGGGTACAGGCCGGTGCTGTGTAAGGGGCCAGGAGAGAGCTTAGGGCAGGTAGGGTACAGGCCGGTGCTGTGTAAGGGGCCAGGAGAGAGCTTAGGGCAGGTAGGGTACAGGCCGGTGCTGTGTAAGGGGCCAGGAGAGAGCTCAGGGCAGGTAGGGTACAGGCCGGTGCTGTGTAAGGGGCCAGGAGAGAGCTTAGGGCAGGTAGGGTACAGGCCGGTGCTGTGTAAGGGGCCAGGAGAGAGCTTAGGGCAGGTAGGGTACAGGCCGGTGCTGTGTAAGGGGCCAGGAGAGAGCTTAGGGCAGGTAGGGTACAGGCCGGTGCTGTGTAAGGGGCCAGGAGAGAGCTTAGGGCAGGTAGGGTACAGGCCGGTGCTGATGGAGGAAGATAACACCCAGCAACAGTCAACAAATCAAATCAAATCAAATGTTATTGGCCGCATGAGCCGAATACAACAGGTGCAGACATTACAGTGAAATGCTTACTTACAGCC
Organism: Coregonus lavaretus; assembly: GCF_964263955.1. Lineage (NCBI taxonomy): Eukaryota > Metazoa > Chordata > Actinopteri > Salmoniformes > Salmonidae > Coregonus > Coregonus lavaretus. The sequence continues at coordinate 1,759,758 of NC_140005.1, forward strand.
CTTAACCAACAGTGCATTTATTTTTAACAAACAAGTAAAATAAAACAACAACAAAAAAGTGTTGAGAAAAAAAGAGCAGAAGTAAAATAAAATAACAGTAGGGAGGCTATATATACAGGGGGGTACCGGTGCAGAGTCAATGTGCGGGGGCACCGGCTAGTTGAGGTAGTTGAAGTAATATGTAAAATAATAATTGGTCATTTAGCAGACGCTCTTATCCAGAGCGACTTACAGGAGCAATTAGGGTTAAGTGCCTTGCTCAAGGGCACATCGACAGATTTTTCACCTAGTCGGCTCAGGGATTAGAACCAGCGACCTTTCGGTTACTGGCACAACGCTCTTACCCACTAAGCTACCTGCCGCCGTATATGTACATGTGGGTAGAGTTAAAGTGACTATGCATAAATCATTAACAGAGTAGCAGCAGCGTAAAAAGATGGGGTGGGGGGTGGGGGTGGGGGGGCAGTGCAAATAGTCCGGGTAGCCATGATTAGCTGTTCAGGAGTCTTATGGCTTGGGAGTAGAAGCTGTTGAGAAGTCTTTTGGACCAAGACTTGGCACTCCGGTACCGCTTGCCGTGCGGTAGCAGAGAGAACAGTCTATGACTAGGGTGGCTGGAGTCTTTGACAATTTTGAGGGCCTTCCTCTGACACCGCCTGGTATAGAGGTCCTGGATGGCAGGAAGCTTGGCCCCACTGATGTACTGGGCCATACGCACTACCCTCTGTAGTGCCTTGCGGTCGGAGGCCAAGCAGTTGCCATACCAGGTGGTGATGCAACCAGTCAGGATGCTCTCGATGGTGCAGCTGTATAATTTTTTGAGGATCTGAGGACCCATGCCAAATCTTTTCAGTCTCCTGAGGGGGAATAGGCTTTGTCGTGCCCTTACAACTTACAAATTGGTGCATTTACCTTATAGCCAGTGGGATAACCACTTTACAATATGTTTTCTTTGTACTTTATTTTGGTTTTTGGGGTGGGGTAAGGGGGGGTAGAAGGATTACTTTATCCTATCCCAGGTATTCCTTAAAGAGGTGGGGTTTCAAGTGTCTCTGGAAGGGGGTGAGTGACTCCGCTGTCCTGGCGTCGTGAGGGAGCTTGTTCCACCATTGGGGTGCCAGAGCAGCGAACAGTTTTGACTGGGCTGAGCGGGAACTGTGCTTCCGCAGAGGTAGGGGGGCCAGCAGGCCAGAGGTGGATGAACGCAATGCCCTCGTTTGGGTGTAGGGACTGATCAGAGTTTGAAGGTACGGAGGTGCCGTTCCCCTCACAGCTCCGTAGGCAAGCACCATGGTCTTGTAGCAGATGCAAGCTTCAACTGGAAGCCAGTGGAGTGTGCGGAGGAGCGGGGTGACGTGAGAGAACTTGGGAAGGTTGAACACCAGACGGGCTGCGGCATTCTGGATGAGTTGTAGGGGTTTAATGGCACAGGCAGGGAGCCCAGCCAACAGCGAGTTGCAGTAATCCAGACGGGAGATGACAAATGCCTGGATTAGGACCTGTGCCGCTTCCTGTGTAAGGCAGGGTCGTACTCTCCGAATGTTGTAGAGCATGAACCTACATGATCGGGTCACCGCCTTGATGTTAGCGGAGAACGACAGGGTGTTGTCCAGGGTCACGCCAAGGCTCTTTGCACTCTGGGAGGAGGACACAACAGAGTTGTCAACCGTGATGGCGAGATCAGGGAATGGGCAGTCCTTCCCCGGGAGGAAGAGCAGCTCCGTCTTGCCGAGTTTCAGCTTGAGGTGGTGATCCATCATCCACACTGATATGTCTGCCAGACATGCAGAGATGCGATTTGCCACCTGGTTATCAGAAGGGGGAAAGGAGAAGATTAGTTGTGTGTCGTCTGCGTAGCAATGATAGGAGAGGCCATGTGAGGATATGACAGAGCCAAGTGACTTGGTGTATAGCGAGAATAGGAGAGGGCCTCTGAACTGAGCCCTGGGGGACACCAGTGGTGAGAGCACGTGGTGCGGAGACAGATTCTCGCCACGCCACTTGGTAGGAGCGACCGGTCAGGTAGGACGCAATCCAAGAGTGAGCCGCGCCGGAGATGCCCAACTCGGAGAGGGTGGAGAGGAGGATCTGATGGTTCACAGTATCAAAGGCAGCAGACAGGTCTAGAAGGACAAGAGCAGAGGAGAGAGAGTTAGTTTTAGAAGTGCGGAGAGCCTCCGTGACACAGAGAAGAGCAGTCTCAGTTGAATGACCAGTCTTGAAACCTGACTGGTTTGGATCAAGAAGGTCATTCTGAGAGAGATAGCAAGAGAGTTGGCTAAAGACGGCACGCACAAGAGTTTTGGAGAGAAAAGAAAGAAGGGATACTGGTCTGTAGTTGTTGACATCAGAGGGATCGAGTGTTGGTTTTTTGAGAAGGGGTGCAACTCTCGTTCTCTTGAAGACGGAAGGGACATAGCCAGCGGTCAAGGATGAGTTGATGAGCGAGGTGAGGTAAGGGAGAAGGTCACCGGAGATGGTCTGGAGAAGAGAGGAGGGGATAGGGTCAAGCGGGCAGGTTGTTTGGCGGCCGGCCGTCACAAGTCGCAAGATTTCATCTGGAGAGAGAGGGGAGAAAGAAGTCAAAGCATAGGGTAGGGCAGTGTGAGTAGGACCAGCAGTGTCATTTGACTTAACAAACGAGGATCGGATGTCGTCAAACTTCTTTTCAAAATGGTTGACGAAGTCATCCACAGAGAGGGAGGGGGAGGGGGGGAGCATTCAGCAGGGAGGAGAAGGTGGCAAAGAGCTTCCTAGGGTTAGAGGCAGATGCTTGGAATTTAGAGTGGTAGAAAGTGGCTTTAGCAGCAGAAACAGATGAAGAAAATGTAGAGAGGAGGGAGTGAAAAGATGCCAGGTCGGCAGGGAGTCTAGTAGAGAGAGAGAGCAAAGGTTGCGACGGCGCATTACCATCTGAGTAGGGGCAGAGTGAGTAGTGTTGGAGGAGAGCGAGAGAGAAAATGATACAAAGTAGTGGTCGGAGACATGGAGGGGAGTTGCAGTGAGATTAGTAGATAGGTAGATAGATAGTAGGCTGCCGGAGACCTGGAACTCCACGTGGGTGATGCGTGCAGGGACCACCAGGTTAGAGAGGCAGCAGCCCCGCAGTGTGAGGCGTTTGTATAGCCTGTGCGGAGAGGAGAGAACAGGGATAGACAGAGGCATAGTTGACAGGCTACAGAAAATGGCTACAATAATGCAAAGGAGATCGGAATGAAATGAACTAAACATCTGGGAAAGCGAGAGAGCGGGGCCTCCCTCACTTACATGTTGGCATCACAGACTCAGTCAGGGACATGTTGAAAATGTCAGTAAAGACACTTGCCAGTTGGTCAGCACATGCTCGGAGTACACGTCCTGGTAATCCGTCTGAATGTTGATCTGCTTAAAAAACGTACTCACATCGGCTATGGAGAGCGTGATCACATAGTCATCTGGAACAGCTGGTGCTCTCATGCATGCTTCAGTGTTGCTTCGCTCGAAGCGATCATAGAAGTGGTTTAGCTCGTCTGGAAGTCTTGTGTCACTGGGCAGCTCGCGGCTGTGCATCCCTTTGTGGTCTGTAATAGTTTTCAAGCCATGCCACATCCGACGAGCGTCAGAACCGGTGTAGTACGATTCAATCTTAGTCCTGTATTGACTCTTTGCCTGTTTGATGGTTCGTCGGAGGGCATAGCGGGATTTCTTATAAGCGTCCGGGTTAGAGTCCCGCTCTTTGAAAGCGGCAGCTCTACCCTTTAGCTCATTGCGGATGTTTCCTGTAATCCATGGCTTCTGGTTGGGGTATGTACATACGGTCACTGTGGGGACGACATCATCGATGCACTTATTGATGAAGCCAGTGACTGATGTGGTGTACTCCTCAATGCTATCTGAAGAATCCCGGAACATGTTCCAGTCTGTGCTAGCAAAACAGTCCTGTAGCTTAGCATCTGCGTCATCTGACCACTTTTTTATTAACTGGTGCTTCCTTCTTTACTTTTTGCTTATAAGCAGGAATCAGGAGGATAGAGTTATGGTCAGATTTGCCAAATGGAGGGCGAGGGAGAGCTTTGTATGCGTCTCTGTGTGTGGAGTAAAGGTGGTCTATAGTTTTTTTTCCTCTGGTTGCACATTTAACATGCTGGTAGAAATGAGGTAGAACGGATTTAAGTTTCCCTGCATTAAAGTCCCCGGCCACTAGGAGCGCTGCCTCTGGATGAGCATTTTCCTGTTGACTTATGGCCTTATACAGCTCATTCAGTGCAATCTTAATGCCAGCATTGGTTTGTGGTGGTAAATAGACAGCTATGAAAAATATAGATGAAAACTCTCTTGGTAAATAGTGTGGTCTACAGCTTATCATAAGACACTCTACCTCAGGCGAGCAAAACCTTGAGACTTCTTTAGTATTTGGTTTTGTGCACCAGCTGTTGTTTACTAATATACACAGACCGCAACCCCTTGTCTTACCGGAGTCAGCCGTTCTATCCTGCCAGGCTATAAAAGGGAAACTGAAATCTGTTTTACCTCATTTCTAACAACATGTCAACTGTGTAACTAGAGGTGAACAAACTCTCCCTCGCCCTCCATTTGGCAAATCTGACCCTAACTCTATCCAATATTAGCAGTAACCAGTAGATAAATAACAGTAAATATCGTATAAATGGAATATAAAGTGTAGTAAACGGCATAGCATTAGGCTAATAGGCTAATAGCATAGGCACACAAAGGCTACAGTAAATACATAACCAATACACACTATTTACAGTGGCAAGTTAGCATGGTAGTCATGCTAACGGCGCTAGCAATGCTAACAATGCAGTTAGGCAAACAGAACACACTATGTACAATGTGGAGTAAGCATGCTAACCATGCTAACAACACTAGCATTCTGCCAAGGAAATTAATCGGAAACTAGAAGTAACACCGATAACAGGAAGTGATAAACCGCACCTTCTATTTGTAGTCTTTTAGCGGTTTGATACTACAAAACACAACCGCCATCTAAGGTCATATATGATATGGGGATACCACATGGAAAGACTCAAACTCTAAGAGCATGAGATGTCATGGGAAACTGACAGATCATCACTAACAATATGAACAGCACACAACAGAGCCTGCAGTAGCGGTTTCCTATGAAGAGCCAGTAATTGTAACAAAATGAAAACATAGTATCAACACTATAATACAGTAAAAATAGAGAATGTATTGGCAAAATTACACATGTACACACTTCAAGCATGACAATGGTTCTCTGGAACAGAACTCTTACTTTGTATTGATGCACTAGCACCACACCCACCATGTTGGGAAAAAGGGTCCAGAGTTTATAGTCCAGTATGCACTCTTCAGCTACAGTGGAATACACTTGACTGAAAGTATCCACATCACTCATGGAAGAACTCTGCGCTAAGGAACGGTAAGGGTGGAACAATGCTTTATAGCTGGCCCTTCTTATTATCTGTCCTGATGCCGAGTCACTTTACCCTGCCTTCATGTACATATCTACCTCAAATACCTTATTATTATCTATCCTGATGCCTAGTCACTTTACCCTGCCTTCATGTACATATCTACCTCAAATACCTTATTATTATCTATCCTGATGCTTAGTCACTTTACCCTGCCTTCATGTACATATCTACCTCAAATACCTTATTATTATCTATCCTGATGCCGAGTCACTTTACCCTGCCTTCATGTACATATCTACCTCAAATACCTTATTATTATCTATCCTGATGCCTAGTCACTTTACCCTGCCTTCATGTACATATCTACCTCAAATACCTTATTATTATCTATCCTGATGCCGAGTCACTTTACCCTGCCTTCATGTACATATCTACCTCAAATACCTTATTATTATCTATCCTGATGCCTAGTCACTTTACCCTGCCTTCATGTACATATCTACCTCAAATACCTTATTATTATCTATCCTGATGGCTAGTCACTTTACCCTGCCTTCATGTACATATCTACCTCAAATACCTTATTATTATCTATCCTGATGCCTAGTCACTTTACCCTGCCTTCATGTACATATCTACCTCAAATACCTTATTATTATCTATCCTGATGCCGAGTCACTTTACCCTGCCTTCATGTACATATCTACCTCAAATACCTTATTATTATCTATCCTGATGCCGAGTCACTTTACCCTGCCTTCATGTACATATCTACCTCAAATACCTTATTATTATCTATCCTGATGCCTAGTCACTTTACCCTGCCTTCATGTACATATCTACCTCAAATACCTTATTATTATCTATCCTGATGGCTAGTCACTTTACCCTTCCTTCATGTACATATCTACCTCAAATACCTTATTATTATCTATCCTGATGCCTAGTCACTTTACCCTGCCTTCATGTACATATCTACCTCAAATACCTTATTATTATCTATCCTGATGCCTAGTCACTTTACCCTGCCTTCATGTACATATCTACCTCAAATACCTTATTATTATCTATCCTGATGCCTAGTCACTTTACCCTGCCTTCATGTACATATCTACCTCAAATACCTTATTATTATCTATCCTGATGCCTAGTCACTTTACCCTGCCTTCATGTACATATCTACCTCAAATACCTTATTATTATCTATCCTGATGCCTAGTCACTTTACCCTGCCTTCATGTACATATCTACCTCAAATACCTTATTATTATCTATCCTGATGCCTAGTCACTTTACCCTGCCTTCATGTACATATCTACCTCAAGTACTGCATACCTCTGTACATTGATCTGGTACTGGTACTCCCTATATATAGCTCCACATTGATCTGGTTCTGGTACTCCCTGTATATAGCTCCACATTGATCTGGTACTGGTACTCCCTGTATATAGCTCCACATTGATCTGGTACTGGTACTCCCTCTATATAGCTCCACATTGCAGCATCATGCTGTGGGGATGTTTTTCAGCGGCAGGGACTGGGAGACTAGTCAGGATTGAGGGAAAGATTAACGGAGCAAAGTACAGAGAGATCCTTGATGAAAACCTGCTCCAGAGCGCTCAGGACCTCAGACTGGGGCGAGGTTCACCTTCCAACAGGACAACGACCCTAAGCACACACCCAAGACAACGGAGGAGTGGCTTCGGGACAAGTCTCTGAATGTCCTTGAGTGGCCCAGCCAGAGCCCGGACTTGAACCCGATCGCACATCTCTGGAGAGACCTGAAAATAGATGTGCAGCGACGCTCCCCATTCAACCTGACAGAGCTTGAGAGGATCTGCAGAGAAGAATGGGAGAAACTCCCCAAATACAGGTGTGCCAAGCTTGTAGCGTCATACCCAAGAATACTTGAGGCTGTAATCGCTGCCAAAGGTGCGATCAACTACTTCAACAAAGTACTGAGTAAAGGGTCTGAATACTTATGTAAATGTGATATTTCCGTTTTTAATTTTTAATAAATTAGCTTTGTCATTATGGGGTATTGTGTGTAGATTGATGAGGGAAAAAACTATTTAATCAATTTTAGAATAAGGCTGTAACGTATCAAAATGTAGAAAAAGTCAAGGTGTCTGAATACTTTCCGAATGCAGTGTATTACTGATGTCCTTAATGACAGGTTGGTTGGCCCTGTTGAAAGCACCTCATTATTGATGGAAATAACAGACTGGAGATTTCTAAGCAACGTCATTGAAGCCTTCACTATCTGACAATTCAACTAATGGTAGAGATTTAGGTTTGGGTGAAATGTAGCATTCATTTAGTTCGGTGAAGAACAGGATACAGAAGCTCAAGTTTCTAATTGTGATTTTCTCTCTCTCCTCTCTTTAGAAAAGCAGGGGAATAGAGTTTCAGGCCATAGTGGTAATAAAAATAGATTCTAATTGTTATAATGGTCCAGGGCATCCTGAGTTAATGTATTATACCAGACAAGGCAGTTGAGGTTAGTGAGATGCTGACTTAACGTCAAAGTGTCAGAGAGATGGATTAAAACAGCATCTTCAGTGTCAGGGTGAACCTCTATGGTTGAACCTGCTAAACAGACTGACAGGATGACGGTTGGCAGGAGGCCATGTTCTGGGGCTAAGCTTCATACTTTCGCTATGGGATTTCACTCATTTGATGACGTTATATCCTACCTTTTAGCTTTAACTTAGCTTTCTAAGTTTGCTTATTAAAATTGGGACAATCATAACTGGAGGCTAGATTGCCTTTTTAAAGACGATTATTTTCTTATCTTAGTTGTGCAGTTGTCAGTTTTGATAATGTTATTGTTGCTGTGAGAACACAGTGTCCAGTCAGGCTCGTTCGTCCGCCTGACTGAGTGAGCTCTCTCCCTCCTCTCTCTCTCTCTCCCTCTCTCCCCTCCATCCTCTCCTCTCACTCTCCCCTCCTTCCCTCCCTCCCTCCCAACCTCCTCCCTCTCTCCCCTCCTTCCCCTCCTCTCCCTCCTCTCCCTCCTCCCTCCCTCCTTCTCTACCCTCCTTCTCCTCCTCTCCCTTCTCTCCCTCCTCCCTCCCTCCTCTACCCTCCTTCTCCTCCTATCCCTCCTCTCCCCCTCCCCCCTCTCTCCCCTCCTTCTCCTCCTCTCCCTCCTCTCCCCCCTCCCTCCCTCCCTCCCTCTCTCCCCTCCTTCACCTCCTCTCCCTTCTCTCCCCCCTGTCTCCCTCCCCTCCTTTCTCTCCTCTCCCTTCTCTCCCTCCTCCCTCCCTCCCTCTCTCCCCTCCTCTCCCTCCTCTCCCTCCTCTCACTTCTCTCCCTCCTCCCTCCCTCCCTTTCTCCCCTCCATCCCCTCTTCTCCCTTCTCTCCCTGCTCCCTCCCTCCATCACTCCCCTCCTCTCCCTCCTCCCTCCCTCCCTCTCTCCCCTCCTCTCACTTCTCTCCCTCCTCCCACCCTCCCTCCCTCTCTCCCCTCCATCCCCTCCTCTCCCTTCTCTCCCTCCTCCCTCCCTCTCTCTCTCCCCCCTCCTCTCCCTTCTCCCTCTCTCCCCTCCCGTCCTGTCTGTCCCCCTCCCCTGTGGCGGTAGCCATCATGACCATCACCAGTCATGTTCTGATGTTCTGCACACACAGACAAGTGGATCTTAACAAACATTTTCCATTAGAGTAATGACCTTCATGACTGAACAGACTGGGACACTGGGCCCAACCAGAACCCTGTTACCTACATAGTGCACTACTTTTGACCAGAGTCTTTGTGTTTGTATTTATCAAGGCAGCAGCTACTCTTCCTGGGGTCCAGCTAAATTAAGGCAGTTATACATTTAAAAAAAACATTACAATACATTCATAACAGATTTAACAGCACACTAAGTGTGTGCCCTCATGCCCCTACTCCACTACCACATACACCACCGTTCAAAGGTTTGGGGTCACTTAGAAATGTCCTTGTTTTCCATGAAAACATACATGAAATGAGTTTGAATAGGAAATATAGCAAAATGCATTGGAAATGTAGTCATTGACAAGGTTAGAAATAATGATTTTTAATAGAAGTAATAATTGTGTCCTTCAAACTTTGCTTTCGTCAAAGAATCCTCCATTTGCAGCAATTACAGTCTTACAGACCTTTGGCATTCTAGTTGTCAATTTGTTGAGGTAATCTGAAGAGAGTTCACCCCATGCTTCCTGAAGCACCTCCCACAAGTTGGATTGGCTTGATGGGCACTTCTTATGTGCCATACGGTCAAGCCGCTCCCACAACAGCTCAATAGGGTTGAGATCCGGTGACTGTGCTGGCCACTCCATTATAGACAGAATACCAGCTGACTGCTTCTTCCCTAAATAGTTATTGCATAGTTTGGAGCTGTGCTTTGGGTCATTGTCCTGTTGTAGGAGGAAATAGGCTCCAATCAAGCGGAGTCCACAGGGTATGACATGGCGTAGCAAAATGGAGTGATAGCCTTCCTTCTTCAAGATCCCTTTTACCCTGCACAAATCTCCCACTTTACCACCACCAAAGCCCCCCCAGACCATCACATTGCCTCCACCATGCTTGACAGATGGCATCAAGCACTCCTCCAGCATATTTTCATTTTCAAATGTTCTTCTTTTGTGATCCGAACACCTCAAACTTCGATTCGTCTGTCCATAATACTTTTTTTCCAAACTTCCTCTGTACAGTGTCTGTGTTCTTTTGCCCATCTTAATCTTTTCTTTTTATTGGCCAGTCTGATACAGTGGGGAGAACAAGTATTTGATACACTGCCGATTTTGCAGGTTTTCCTACTTACAAAGCATATAGAGGTCTGTAATTTTTATCATAGGTACACTTCAACTGTGAGAGACAGAATCTAAAACAAAAATCCAGAAAATCACATTGTATGATTTTTAAGTAATTCATTAGCATTTTATTGCATGACATAAGTATTTGATCACCTACCAACCAGTAAGAATTCCGGCTCTCACAGACCTGTTAGTTTTTCTTTAAGAAGCCCTCCTGTTCTCCACTCATTACCTGTATTAACTGCACCTGTTTGAACTCGTAACCTGTATAAAAGACACCTGTCCACACACTCAATCAAACAGACTCCAACCTCTCCACAATGGCCAAGACCAGAGAGCTGTGTAAGGACATCAGGGATAAAATTGTAGACCTGCACAAGGCTGGGATGGGCTACAGGACAATAGGCAAGCAGCTTGGTGAGAAGGCAACAACTGTTAGCGCAATTATTAGAAAATGGAAGAAGTTCAAGATGACGGTCAATCACCCTCGGTCTGGGGCTCCATGCAAGATCTCACCTCGTGGGGCATCAATGATCATGAGGAAGGTGAGGGATCAGACCTGAACTACACGGCAGGACCTGGTCAATGACCTGAAGAGAGCTGGGACCACAGTCTCAAAGAAAACCATTAGTAACACACTACGCCGTCATGGATTAAAATCCTGCAGCGCACGCAAGGTCCCCCTGCTCAAGCCAGCACATGTCCAGGCCCGTCTGAAGTTTGCCAATGACCATCTGGATGATCCAGAGGAGGAATGGGAGAAGGTAATGTGGTCTGATGAGACAAAAATTGAGCTTATTGGTCTAAACTCCACTCGCCGTGTTTGGAGGAAGAAGAAGGATGAGTACAACCCCAAGAACACCATCCCAACCGTGAAGCATGGAGGTGGAAACATCATTCTTTGGGGATGCTTTTCTGCAAAGGGGACAGGACGACTGCACCGTATTGAGGGGAGGATGGATGGGGCCATGTATCGCGAGATCTTGGCCAACGACCTCCTTCCCTCAGTAAGAGCATTGAAGATGGGTCGTGGCTGGGTCTTCCAGCATGATACCTATGATAAAAATTACAGACCTCTACATGCTTTGTAAGTAGGAAAACCTGCAAAATTGACAGTGTATCAAATACTTGTTCTCCCCACTGTATATGGCTTTTTCTTTGCAACTCTGCCTAGAAGGTCAGCATCCTGGAGTCGCCTCTTCACTGTTGACGTTGAGACTGGTGTTTTGCGGGTACTATTTAATGAAGCTGCCAGTTGAGGACCTGTGAGGCGTCTGTTTCTCAAACTAGACACATTCATGTATTTGTTCTCTTGCTCAGTGGTGCACCAGGGCCTCCCACTCCTCTTTCTATTCTGGTTAGAGCCAGTTTGCGCTGTTCTGTGAAGGGAGTAGTACACAGCGTTGTACGAGATCTTCAGTTTCTTGGCAATTTCTCGCATGGAATAGACTTCATTTCTCAGAACAAGAAAGTTCTTTGTTTCTGGCCATTTTGAGCCTGTAATCGAACCCACAATTGCTGATGCTCCAGATACTCAACTAGTCTCAAGAAGGCCAGTTTTATTGCTTCTTTAATCAGCACAACAGTTTTCAGCTGTGCTAACATAATTACAACAGGGTTTTCTAATGATCAACTAGCCTTTTAAAATGATAAACTTGGATTAGCAAACACAACGTGCCATTGGAACACAGGACTGATGGTTGCTGATAATGGGCCACTGTACGCCTATGTAGATATTCCATTAAAAATCAACCGTTTCCAGCTACAATAGCCATTTACAACATTACCAATGTCTACACTGTATTTCTGATCAATTTGATGTTATTTTAATGGACAAAAAAAATGCTTTTCTTTCGAAAACAAGGACATTTCTAAGTGACCCCAAACTTTTGAATGGTAGTGTATCTATAACACAAGACCCATGTTATCGTGTGTGTATGCATGTGTCTATGTTTGTGTTGCTTCACAGTCCTCGCTGTTCCATAAGGTATATTTGTATCTGTTTTTTAAATCTGATTCTACTGCTTGCATCAGTTACTTGATGTTGAATAGAGTTCCATGTAGTCATGGCTCTATGTAGTACTGTGCACCTCCCATAGTCTGTTCTGGACTTGGGGGCTGTGAAGAGACCTCTGGTGGCATGTCTTGTGGGGTATGCATGGGTGTCCGAGCTGTGTGCCAGTCGTTCAAACAGACAGCTCGGTGCATTCAACATGTGAACACCTCACAAACACAAGCAGTAATGAAGTCAATCTCTCCACCACTTTGAGCAAGGAGAGATTGACATGCATATTATTAATGTTTGCTCTCCTTGTACATCCAAGGGCCAGCTGTGCTGCCCTGTTTTGAGCCAATTGCAATTTTCCTAAGTCCCTCTTTGTGGCACCTGACCACATGACTGAACAGTAATCCAGGTGTGACAAAACTAGGGCCTGTAGGACCTGCCTTGTTGATAGTGCTGTTAAGAATGCAGAGCAGTGCTTTATTATGGACAGACTTCTCCCCATCTTAGCTACTGTTGTATCAATATGTTTTGACCATGACAGTTTACAATCCAGGGTTACTCCAAGCAGTTTAGTCTCCTCAACTTGCTCAATCTCCACAGTTTTGCAGTTTAGTGAATGATTTGTTCCAAATACAATGCTTTTAGTTTTATAAATATTTAGGACCACCCACTCTGAAACTAACTGCAACTCTTTGTTAAGTGTTGCAGTCATTTCAGTCGCTGTAGTAGCTGACATGTATAGTGTTGAGTCATCCGCATACATAGACAATCTGGCTTTACTCAAAGCCAATGGCATGTCATTAGTAAAGATTGAAAAAAGTAATGGGCCTAGACAGCTGCCCTGGGGAATTCCTGATTCTACCTGGATTATGTTGGAGAGGCTTCCATTAAAGAACACCCTCTGTGTTCTGTTAGACAGGTAACTCTGTATCCACAATATAGCAGGTGGAGTAAAGCCATAACACATAGGTTTTATTAGCAGCTTCATTACAGGAGTTGTATGTTCAATAATAGTTTATAGCCTTTTGACTGTAAGATAATAGGCTTGCTATTGTTGCATGTTTACATTCAGCTCTTATCAGAGAGGAAGAGGCGAAGCAAGAGGTTTCACTCTCGCCAGCTATCTGTCCAAAATAGGTCCAATGCATTTCTATGGGCTTATTTTGGGCCTAAGCTGGTTGTTAGGGCGGAAACATAAGCATCGTCATTATAAGCAAAGGCTAACTTTTTCAAACAGAAATTTGCATCCTGTAGCACTAACTCCAAAAAGTTTTGGGACACTGTAAAGTCCATGGAGAATAAGAGCACCTCCTCCCAACTGCCCACTGCACTGAGGCTAGGAAACACTATCAACACCGATAAATCTACAATAATCGAGAATTTCAACAAGCATTTTGCTACGGCTGGCCATGCTTTCCACCTGGCTACCACTACCCCGGCCGCCAACTCTGCACCCTCCGCTGCAACTTGCCCATGCCCCCCCCCCCCCCCCCCCGGCTTCTCCTTCACACAAATTCAGACAGCTGATGTTCTGAAAGAGCTGCAAAATCTGGACCCCTACAAATCAGCTGGGCTAGACAATCTGGACCCTTTCTTTCTAAAACTAGCCGCCGAAATTGTCGCAACCCCTATTACTAGCCTGTTCAACCTCTCTTTCGTAACGTCTGAGATCCCCAGAGATTGGAAAGCTGCCGCGGTCATCCCCCTCTTCAAAGGGGGTGACACTCTAGATCCAAACTGTTACAGACCTATATCCATCCTGCCCTGCCTTTCGAAAGTATTTGAAAGCCAAGTTAACAAACAGATCACCGACCATTTCGAATCCCACCGTACCTTCTCCGCTATGCAATCCGGTTTCCGAACTGGTCATGGGTGCACTTCAGCCACGCTCAAGGTCCTAAACGATATTATAACCGCGATCGATAATAGACAGTACTGTGCAGCCGTCTTCATCGACCTGGCCAAGGCTTTCGACTCTGTCAACCACCGCATTCTTATTGGCAGACTAAATAGCCTTGGTTTCTCAAATGACTGCCTCGCCTGGTTCACCAACTACTTCTCAGATAGAGTTCAATGTGTCAAATCGGAGGGCCTGTTGTCTGGACCTATGGCAGTCTCTATGGGGGTGCCACAGGGTTCAATTCTTGGGCCGACTCTTTTCTCCGTGTATATCAATGATGTCGCTCTTGCTGCTGGTGACTCTCAGATCCACCTCTACGCAGACGACACCATTTTGTATACATCTGGCCCTTCATTGGACACTGTGTTAACTAACCTCCAAACAAGCTTCAATGCCATACAACACTCCTTCAGTAGCCTCCAACTGCTCTTAAACACTAGTAAAACTAAATGCATGCTCTTCAATCGAACGCTGCTGGCACCCGCCCACCCGACTAGATTCACCACTCTCGACGGGTCTGACCTAGAGTATGTGGACAACTACAAATACCTAGGTGTCTGGTTAGACTGTAAACTCTCCTTCCAGACTCACATTAAGAATCTCCAATCCAAAGTTAAATCTAGAATCGGCTTCCTATTTCGCAACAAAGCCTCCTTCACTCATGCTGCCAAACATGCCCTCGTAAAACGGACTATCCTACCGATCCTTGACTTCGGCGATGTCATTTACAAAATAGCCTCCAACACTCTACTCAGCAAATTGGATGTAGTCTATCACAGTGCCATCCGTTTTGTCTCCAAAGCCCCATACACTACCCACCACTGTGACCTGTACGCTCTTGTTGGCTGGTCCTCACTACATGTTCGCCGTCAAACCCACTGGCTCCAGGCCATCTGTAAATCACTGCTAGGCAAATCCCCGCCTTATCTTAGCTCATTGGTCACCATAGCAGCACCCACCCGTAGTCTGCGCTCCAGCAGGTATATCTCACTGGTCATTCCCAAAGCCAACACCTCCTTTGGCCGCCATTCCTTCCAGTTCTCTGCTGCCAATGACTGGAACGAATTGCAAAAATCTCTGAAGCTGGAGACTCTTATCTCCCTCACTAACTTTAAGCATCAGTTGTCAGAGCACCTTACCGATCACTGCACCTGTACACAGCCCATCTGAAATTAGCCCACCCAACTACCTCATCCCTATATTGTTATTTATTGTTATTTATTTTGCTCTTTTGCACCCCAGTATCTCTATTTGCACATAATCTCTTGCACATCTAGCATTCCAGTGTTAATACTAATTGTAATTATTTTGCACTATAGCCTATTTATTGCCTTACCTCCATAACTTGCTACATTTGCACACACTGTATATATATTTTCTGTTGTATTTTTTGACTGTATGTTTTGTTTACCCCATATGTAACTCTGTGTTGTTGTTGTTTTTATCGCACTGCTTTGCTTTATCTTGGCCAGGTCGCAGTTGTAAATGAGTACTTGTTCTCAACTGGCTTACCTGGTTAAATAAAGGAGAAATAATTAAAAAATAAAAAATAAAATAAACATATGTTTTTCCAGCAGCAGACTATGATCGATAATGTCAAAAGCCACACTGAAGTCTAACAAAACAGCCCCCACAATCTTTTTATCATCAATTTTCTCAGCCAAATATCAGTCATTTGTGTGCTGTGCTTGTTGAATGTCCTTCTCTATAAGCATGCTGAAAGTTTGTTGTCAATTAGTTTACTGTAAAATAGCATTGTATCTGTTCAAACACTATTTTTTCCAATAGTTTACTAAGGTTTGGTAACAGGCTGATTGGTCGGCTATTTGAGCCAGTAAAAGGGGCTTTACTATTCTTAGGTAACGGAATGACTTTTGCTTCCCTCCAGGCCTGAGGACACACACTTTCTAGTAGGCTTAAATTGAAGATATGGCATATAGGAGTGGCAATATCGTCCACTATTATCCTCAGTAATTTTCCATCCAAGTTGTCAGACCCCAGTGGCTTGTCATTGTTGATAGACAACAATAATTTCTTTACCTCTTCCACACTCACTTTACAGAATTCAAAATTACAAAATGTGTCTTTCATAATTTGGTCAGATATACTTGGATGTGTAGTATCAGCAATTGTTGCTGGCATGTCATGCCTAAGTTTGCAAATCTTGCCAATGAAAAAATAATTAAAGTAATTGGCAATATTAGTTGATTTTGTGATAAATGAGCCATATGATTCAATGAATGATAGAGCTGAGTTTGCCTTTTTTCCCAAAATTACTATCATTCTTTATGTCATTTATCTTTGTTTCATAGTGTAGTTTCTTCTTCTTTTTATTCAGTTTAGTCACATGATTTCTCAATTTGCAGTATGTTTGCCAATCGGTTGTGCAGCCAGTGTGACACTCTGGCTCCGGGACTTTTGTATTTGAGCCAGGGTGTATTTTGTTATGTTTGGTTGGGTGTTTCTAAGTGTTGTATTTCTAGGTTTGGTCAATGACTCCCAATCGGAGGTAACGAGTGTCAGCTGTCGGCTCGTTATCTCTGATTGGGAGCCATATTTATTTCTGTATGTTTTCCTGTGGGGTTGGTGGGTTTTTGTTCTTAGTTCTGTCAGTGTTGCAGAGGACTTCACGTATCGGTCGTGTGTTGTTGTTTTGTTCCAGGTTCAGTCATAGTCACTGTAGGACTTCACTTTCGTCTTTTGTTTTGTAGTTACGTGCTGTCTTTATTAAAGTCATCATGTTCACTCCACGCGCTGCGTATTGGTCCGTTTCCTCAGACGATCGTGACAGAAAAACCCACCATAGAAGGACCAAGCAGCGTGTCCAGGAGCAAGACAGCTGGACATGGGAGGAGGCGCCTGGTAAGGAGATCGAGAGGCTGGCGATGGCCCAGGTGGGCAAATCGTGGTCCTGGGAGGACATGCTCGGGGGCAAGGGACCTTGGGGGAAGATCAAGGCCCTGGCGAGAGAGGAGCAACGGCGTCAGCAGGGCCATCATCGTTGGAAGGACGAGAGGCAACCCCAAAAAGTTTTTTGGGGGGGGCACATGGCTTGGACGACGGGGCTAACGGAGGCAGAGAAGGGGCGAATTCAAGAGGCCACCAGGTTACGGGGGCTACTGGTTAAAGGAGGGAGAGGAGATGTAGAGGCACGGCGTGAGAGACTGAGGTGTGTATCCAGTCCGGTCCGGCCCGTTCCAGTTCCCGGGGTAGAGCCAGTGGTGTGTGTCCCCAGTACGGTCCGGCCTGGTACGGCCCCTTGCACCAAAGGGACGGTGCGCGTCTCCAGCCCGGTCCGACCTGTTCCTGCCTCTCGCACAAGGCCTACGGTGTGCGTTGCCAGCCCAGCCCGGCCTGTTCCTGCTCCACGCACAGAACCTACGGTGTGCGTCGCCAGCCCAGCCCGGCCAGTTCCTGCTCCACGTACTAAGCCTACGGTGTACGTCGCCAGCCCGACCCGGCCTGTTCCTGCCACTCGCACCAAACCTACGGTGCGCGTCGCCAGCCCGGTCCGGCCTGTTCCTGCCACCCGCACCAAGTCTACGGTGCGCGTCGCCAGCCCGGTCCGGCCTGTTCCTGCCACCCGCACCAAGTCTACGGTGCGCGTCGCCAGCCCGGTCCGGCCTGTTCCTGCCACCCGCACCAAGTCTACGGTGCGCGTCGCCAGCCCGGTCCGGCCTGTTCCTGCCACCCGCACCAAGTCTACGGTGCGCGTCGCCAGCCCGGTCCGGCCTGTTCCTGCCACCCGCACCAAGTCTACGGTGCGCGTCGCCAGCCCGGTCCGGCCTGTTCCTGCCACCCGCACCAAGTCTACGGTGCGCGTCGCCCGGCCAGAGTCTGCCGTCTGCCCAACGGCGCCTGAACTGCCCGTCTGCCCAACGGCGCCTGAACTGCCCGTCTGCCCAACGGCGCCTGAACTGCCCGTCTGCCCAGCGGCGCCTGAACTGCCCGTCTGCCCAACGGCGCCTGAACTGCCCGTCTGCCCAACGGCGCTTGAACTGCCCGTCTGCCCAACGGCGCCTGAACTGCCTGTCTGCCCAACGCCGTCTGAACTGTCCGTCTGCCAAGCGCTGCATAAGCCGCCCGTCTGCCATGAGCCGTCAGAGCCGTCCGCCAGACCGGAGCTGCTAAAGCCTTCCGCCAGACAGGATCAGCCAGAGCCTTCCGCCAGACAGGATCAGCCAGAGCCTTCCGCCAGACAGGATCAGCCAGAGTCTTCCGCCAGACAGGATCAGCCAGAGCCTTCCGCCAGACAGGATCAGCCAGAGCCTTCCGCCAGACAGGATCAGCCAGAGCCTTCCGCCAGACCGGATCAGCCAGAGCCTTCCGCCAGACAGGATCAGCCAGAGCCTTCGGCCAGACAGGATCAGCCAGATCCGTCAGCCTGCCATGAGCAGCCAGATTCGTCAGCCAGCCATGAGCAGCCAGATCCGTCGGCCAGCCATGAGCAGCCAGATCCGTCGGCCAGCCATGAGCAGCCAGATCCGTCAGCCAGCCATGAGCAGCCAGATCCGTCAGCCAGCCATGAGCAGCCAGATCCGTCGGCCAGCCATGAGCAGCCAGATCCGTTGGCCAGCCATGAGCAGCCAGATCCGTCGGCCAGCCATGAGCAGCCAGATCCGTCAGCCAGCCATGAGCAGCCAGATCCGTCAGCCAGCCATGAGCAGCCAGATCCTTCAGCCAGCCATGAGCCGTTCAGCCAGGATCCGCCAGAGCCAGCCAGCCAGGATCCGCCATTGAGTCAGGTGCTGCCCCTTATCCTGGTGCTGCCCCTTAGACCGGTACTGCCCCTTAGTCCGGTGCTGCCCCTTAGTCTGGTGCTGCCCCTTAGTCCGGTGCTGCCCCTTAGTCCGGTGCTGCCCCTTAGTCCGGTGCTGCCTCTTAGTCCGGTGCTGCCCCTTAAACCGGTGGGGGTCATGTGGAGGAGGCTAGGGAAGCGGGTGGTGACTAAGGTGGGGTGGGGACCACGACCAGGGCCAGAACCGCCACCGTGGACAGACGCCCACCCAGACCCTCCCCTAGACTGTATGCTGGTGCGCCCGGAGTTCGCACCTTTAGGGGGGGGTACTGTGACACTCTGGCTCCGGGACTTTTGTATTTGAGCCAGGGTGTATTTTGTTATGTTTGGTTGGGTGTTTCTAAGTGTTGTATTTCTAGGTTTGGTCAATGACTCCCAATCGGAGGTAACGAGTGTCAGCTGTCGGCTCGTTATCTCTGATTGGGAGCCATATTTATTTCTGTATGTTTTCCTGTGGGGTTGGTGGGTTTTTGTTCTTAGTTCTGTCAGTGTTGCAGAGGACTTCACGTATCGGTCGTGTTTTGTTGTTTTGTTCCAGGTTCAGTCATAGTCACTGTAGGACTTCACTTTCGTCTTTTGTTTTGTAGTTACGTGCTGTCTTTATTAAAGTCATCATGTTCACTCCACGCGCTGCGTATTGGTCCGTTTCCTCAGACGATCGTGACAGCCAGACTTATTTGCCATTCCTTTTGCCTCATCCCTCTCAACCACACCATTTTTCAATTCCTCATCAATCCACGGGGATTTAACAGTTTTTACAGTCATTTTCTTAATGGGTGCATGTTTATTAGTAACTGGAATAAGCAATTTCATAAATGTGTCAAGTGCAGTGTCTGTTTGCTCCTCATTACACACCACAGACCAACAAATATTCTTTACATCAACAACATAGGAATCGCTACAAAACTTATTGTATGACCTCTTATACACAATATTAGGCCCAGCCTTTGGAACTTTGGTTTTCATAGATATGACTACTATATTGTGATCACTACATCAAATGGATTTGGATACTGCTTTCAAACAAATCTATGCAGCATTAGTAAAGATATGATCAATACATGTTGATGACTTAATTCCTGTACTGTTTATAAATACCCTTGTAGGTTGACTGATAACCTGAACCAGGTCATCTGCGTGAACGTGCCTTAGGCATGCTGCAAGGAGGCATGAAGACTGCAGATGTGGCCAGGACAATAAATTGCAATGTCCGTACTGTGAGACGCCTAAGACAGCGCTACAGGGAGACAGGATGGACAGCTGATCGTCCTCGCAGTGGCAGACCACGTGTAACAACACCTGCACAGGATCGGTACATCCGAACATCACACCTGCGAGACAGGTACAGGATGGCAACAACAACTGCCCGAGTTACACCAGGAATGCACAATCCCTCCATCAGTGCTCAGACTGTCCGCAATAGGCTGAGAGAGGCTGGACTGAGGGCTTGTAGGCCTGTTGTAAGGCATGTCCTCACCAGACATCACCGGCAACAACGTCACCTATGGGCACAAATCCACCGTCGCTGGACCAGACAGGACTGGCAAAAAGTCCTCTTCACTGACGAGTCGCGATTTTGTCTCACCAGAGGTGATGGTCGGATTCGCGTTTATCGTCCAAGGAATGAGCGTTACACCGAGGCCTGTACTCTGGAGCGGGATCGATTTGGAGGTGGAGGGTCCGTCATGGTCTGGGGCGATGTGTCACAGCATCATCAGACTGAGCTTGTTGTCATTGCAGGCAATCTCAACGCTGTGCGTTACAGGGAAGACATCCTCCTCCACCATGTGGTACCCTTCCTGCAGGCTCATCCTGACATGAACCTCCAGCATGACAATGCCACCAGCCATACTGCTCGTTCTGTGCGTGATTTCCTGTAAGACAAGAATGTCAGTGTTCTGTCATGGCCAGCGAAGAGCCCGGATCTCAATCCCATTGAGTACGTCTGGGACCTGTTGGATCGGAGGGTGAGCGCTAGGGCCATCCCCCCCATAAATGTCCGGGAACTTGCAGGTGCCTTGGTGGAAGAGTGGGGTAACATCTCACAGCAAGAACTGGCAAATCTGGTGCAGTCCATGAGGAGATGCACTGCAGTACTTAATGCAGCTGGTGGCCACACCAGATACTGACCGTTACTTTTGACCCCCTCTTTGTTCAGGGACACATTATTCAATTTCTGTTAGTCACATGTCTGTGGAACTTGTTCAGTTTATGTCTCAGTTGTTGAATCTCGTTATGTTCATACAAATATTTACACATGTTAAGTTTGCTGAAAATAAACACAGTTGACAGTGAGAGGACGTTTCTTTTTTTGCTGAGTTTATAAGACACATCAACATGGATGATACTGGAGCTCATAACTATAAGACACATCAACATGGATGATGCTGTAGCTCATAACTATAAGACACATCAACATGGATGATACTGGAGCTCATAACTATAAGACACATCAACATGGATGATACTGTAGCTCATAACTATAAGACACATCAACATGGATGATACTGTAGCTCATAACTATAAGACACATCAACATGGATGATACTGGAGCTCATAACTATAAGACACATCAACATGGATGATACTGGAGCTCATAACTATAAGACACAACAACATGGATGATACTGGAGCTCATAACTATAAGACACATCAACATGGATGATACTGGAGCTCATAACTATAAGACACATCAACATGGATGATGCTGTAGCTCATAACTATAAGACACATCAACATGGATGATACTGGAGCTCATAACTATAAGACACATCAACATGGATGATACTGTAGCTCATAACTATAAGACACATCAACATGGATGATACTGGAGCTCATAACTATAAGACACATCAACATGGATGATACTGGAGCTCATAACTATAAGACACAACAACATGGATGATACTGGAGCTCATAACTATAAGACACATCAACATGGATGATACTGGAGCTCATAACTATAAGACACATCAACATGGATGATACTGGAGCTCATAACTATAAGACACATCAACATGGATGATACTGTAGCTCATAACTATAAGACACAACAACATGGATGATACTGGAGCTCATAACTATAAGACACATCAACATGGATGATACTGGAGCTCATAACTATAAGACACATCAACATGGATGATACTGGAGCTCATAACTATAAGACACAACAACATGGATGATACTGTAGCTCATAACTATAAGACACATCAACATGGATGATACTGGAGCTCATAACTATAAGACACATCAACATGGATGATACTGGAGCTCATAACTATAAGACACATCAACATGGATGATACTGTAGCTCATAACTATAAGACACAACAACATGGATGATACTGGAGCTCATAACTATAAGACACATCAACATGGATGATACTGGAGCTCATAACTATAAGACACATCAACATGGATGATACTGTAGCTCATAACTATAAGACACAACAACATGGATGATACTGTAGCTCATAACTATAAGACACATCAACATGGATGATACTGGAGCTCATAACTATAAGACACAACAACATGGATGATACTGGAGCTCATAACTATAAGACACATCAACATGGATGATACTGGAGCTCATAACTATAAGACACAACAACATGGATGATACTGGAGCTCATAACTATAAGACATGGATGATACTGGAGCTCATAACTATAAGACACATCAACATGGATGATACTGGAGCTCATAACTATAAGACACAACAACATGGATGATACTGTAGCTCATAACTATAAGACACTACAACATGGATGATACTGGACCTCATAACTATAAGACACATCAACATGGATGATACTGGAGCTCATAACTATAAGACACATCAACATGGATGATACTGGAGCTCATAACTATAAGACACATCAACATGGATGATACTGGAGCTCATAACTATAAGACACATCAACATGGATGATACTGTAGCTCATAACTATAAGACACATCAACATGGATGATACTGGACCTCATAACTATAAGACACATCAACATGGATGATACTGGAGCTCATAACTATAAGACACATCAACATGGATGATACTGTAGCTCATAACTATAAGACACATCAACATGGATGATACTGTAGCTCATAACTATAAGACACATCAACATGGATGATACTGGAGCTCATAACTATAAGACACATCAACATGGATGATACTGTAGCTCATAACTATAAGACACATCAACATGGATGATACTGGAGCTCATAACTATAAGACACATCAACATGGATGATACTGGAGCTCATAACTATAAGACACATCAACATGGATGATACTGTAGCTCATAACTATAAGACACATCAACATGGATGATACTGGACCTCATAACTATAAGACACAACAACATGGATGATACTGGAGCTCATAACTATAAGACACATCAACATGGATGATACTGGAGCTCATAACTATAAGACACATCAACATGGATGATACTGGAGCTCATAACTATAAGACACATCAACATGGATGATACTGGAGCTCATAACTATAAGACACATCAACATGGATGATGCTGTAGCTCATAACTATAAGACACATCAACATGGATGATACTGTAGCTCATAACTATAAGACACAACAACATGGATGATACTGTAGCTCATAACTATAAGACACATCAACATGGATGATACTGGAGCTCATAACTATAAGACACATCAACATGGATGATGCTGTTGTGTTCCAGATGTCACCACAGTGGATCTAGTCCTGAAGAAACAGTGTCTCTACTCTACTACACACATACCAAACATCATGGGGGCGTCCCAAATGGCACCCTATTCCCTATATACTGTAGTGCACTACTTTAGACCAGAGAATGGCACCCTATTCCCTATATAGTGCACTACTTTAGACCAGAGAATGGCACCCTATTCCCTATATAGTGCACTACTTTAGACCAGAGAATGGCACCCTGTTCCCTATATATAGTGCATTTCTTTTGACCAGAGCCATAAGGATATAATGTGGGACGTATCCATAATATCTTTACTCAGCTCCAAGCATATCAAACCATCAACATCACTGTTTAATCACCGAATCTTGAGACTCCAGTGTATTCTGCCCTAATATGGCTGATATGGAGGGAGTCACTGGTGTCACAGTGAAGAGTGTCCTCCGTCTGCATTCTGAATAATCATGACTTCATCATGATTTACAGATGGATAAATACTAACTCTACAGCCATTCATATTCCAGTCATTAAAACCAAAAAAATAACAATAATAATTTTTATTTTGTTAAAAAGAAAAGTTCTGAATCTCTGCTCTGTTCTAAATGCTGCAGGAGACTATACTATTTGGTTTGTTTTTGTTCAGTGAGTGTTAGGGTGAATTCTTGATCTTCACCGAGATTCGTTTGTTATAGAGCCTAGAGAATCACTATGCGTTGCTGGTCTAAGACCTCATTAAATCAAATATTGTATCTAAAAAAACGGCTGGAGTGGTTGAATTCTGAGCTTTCACCCGCTATGTGCTTATGTACTGATTGACTTAGATCACTACAGGCAGTCTGGCTGAACCAGGCAGATGTGTCCATAACCAGAGTTTGACTGGCTCTTGGTCCCCACCACAGGGCTGTCCGGTCAGAACACTTTGTACCACACACACACACACACACACACACACACACACACACACACACACACACACACACACACACACACACACACACACAAATACACACACACACACACAAACAGCTGCTTCCATTTGAAGATGTTTTCTATACTTGTGTGGTTCCATAAAAGGCAGAGTAAAACAATCATTATTACATTTTACATTTACATTTTAGTCATTTAGCAGACGCTCTTATCCAGAGCGACTTACAAATTGGTGCATTCACCTTATGATAGCCAGTGGGACAACCATTTTACAATATATATATATATATATATATATATATATATATATATATATATATATATATATATATATATTCTTGCCGAGGTTCAGCTTGAGGTGGTGATCCGTCATCCACACTGATATGTCTGCCAGACATGCAGCGATGCGATTCACCACCTGGTTATCAGAAGGGGGAAAGGAGAAGATTAGTTGTGTGTCGTCTGCGTAGCAATGATAGGAGAGGCCATGTGAGGATATGACAGAGCCAAGTGACTTGGTGTATAGAGAGAATAGGAGAGGGCCTAGAACTGAGCCCTGGGGGACACCAGTGGTGAGAGCACATGGTGCAGAGACAGATTCTCGCCACGACACATGGTAGGAGCGACCTGTGAGGTAGGACGCAATCCAAGAGTGAGCAGCGCCGGAGATGCCCAACTCAGAGAGGGTGGAGAGGAGGATCTGATGGTTCACAGTATCAAAGGCAGCAGACAGGTCTAGAAGGATGAGAGCAGAGGAGAGAGAGTTAGCTTTAGCAGTGCGGAGAGCCTCCGTGACACAGAGAAGAGCAGTCTCAGTTGAATGACCAATCTTGAAACCTGACTGGTTTGGATCAAGAAGGTAATTCTGAGAGAGATAGCAAGAGAGTTGGCTAAAGATGGCACGCTCAAGAGTTTTGGAGAGAAAAGAAAGAAGGGATACTGGTCTGTAGTTGTTGACATCGGAGGGATCGAGTGTAGGTTTTTTGAGAAGGGGTGCAACTCTCACTCTCTTGAAGACGAAAGGGACATAGCCAGCGGTCAAGGATGAGTTGATGAGCGAGGTGAAATAAGGGAGAAGGTCTCCGGGAAATGGTCTGGAGAAGAGAGGAGGGGATAGGGTCAAGCGGGAAGGTTGTTGGGCGGCCGGCCGTCACAAGTCGCAAGATTTCATCTGGAGAGAGAGGGGAGAAAGAAGTCAAAGCATAGGGTAGGGCAGTGTGAGCAGGACCAGCGGTGTCATTTGACTTAATAAATGAGGATCGGATGTCGTCAACCTTCTTTTCAAAATGGTTGACGAAGTCAACCACAGATAGGGAGGAGGGAGGGGGAGGAGGATTCAGCAGGGAGGAGAAGGTGGCAAAGAGCTTCCTAGGGTTAGAGGCAGAGGCTTGACATTTAGAGTGGTAGAAAGTGGCTTTAGCAGCAGAAACAGAGGAAGAAAATGTAGAGAGGAGGGAGTGAAAAGATGACAGGTCGGCAGGGAGTCTAGTTTTCCTCCATTTCCGCTCGGTTTCCCGGGGTCCTGTTCTGTGAGCTCGCATTGAGTCGTCAAGCCACGGAGCAGGAGTGGAGGACCGAGCCGGCCGGGAGGATAGGGGACATAGAGAGTCAAAATATGCAGAAAGGGAGGAGATGAGGGTTGAGGTGGCAGAATCAGGAGATTGGAGGGAGAAGGATTGAGCAGAGGGAAGAGATGATAGGATGGAAGAGGAGAGAGTAGCGGGACAGAGAGAGCGAAGGTTGCGACGGCGCATTACCATCTGAGTAGGGGCAGAGTGAGTAGTGTTGGAGGAGAGCGAGAGAGAAAAGGATGCAAAGTAGTGGTCGGAGACATGGAGGGGAGTTGCAGTGAGATTAGTAGAAGAACAGCATCTAGTAAAGATGAGGTCAAGCGTATTGCCTGCCTTGTGAGTAGGGGGAGACGGTGAGAGGGTGAGGTCAAAAGAGGAGAGGAGTGGAAAGAAGGAGGCAGAGAGAAATGAGTCAAAAGTAGACATAGGGAGGTTAAAGTCACCCAGAACTGTGAGGGGTGAGCCATCCTCAGGAAAGGAACTTATCAAGGCGTCAAGCTCATTGATGAACTCTCAAAGGGAACCTGGAGGGCGATAAATTATAAGGATGTTAAGCTTGAATGGGCTAGTGACTGTGACAGCATGGAATTCAAATGAGGAGATAGACAGATGGGTCAGGGGAGAAAGAGAGAATGTCCACTTGGGAGAGATGAGGATTCCTGTGCCACCGCCCCGCTGACCAGATGCTCTCGGGGTATGTTAGAACACATGGTCAGACGAGGAGAGAGCAGTAGGAGTAGCAGTGTTTTCTGTGGTAATCCATGTTTCCGTCAGCGCCAAGAAGTCGAGGGACTGGAGTGTAGCATAGGCTGAGATGAACTCTGCCTTGTTGGCCGCAGAACGGCAGTTCCAGAGGCTGCCGGAGACCTGGAACTCCACGTGGGTCGTGCGCGCAGGGACCACCAGGTTAGAGAGGCAGCAGCCACGCGGTGTGAAGCGTTTGTATGGCCTGTGCAGAGAGGAGAGAACAGGGATAGACAGACACATAGTTGACAGGCTACAGAAAAGGCTACACTAATGCAAAGGAGATCGGAATGAAATTAACTAAACATCTGGGGAAACGAGGCCTCCCTCACTAACCTTTCACTGAAACACTCAAATACAACTCTTCCAACTTCCACTTTAGAAATTATAATTGCTGTAATCTACAGCGGTTCAATGTTTCCAGGAATAGACTAACTTAGTTTATTCAGCTAGCTAACTTGGTACAGTATTCTTCTGTGAAAACCGCCCAGGGCACCGTATCCTATGACGCCATAGCTAACTAGCATGCTAGCATCCAATAACACACGGTTTAGCACCAACAATACTTTCCCTCTCATTCTGGATCTCAGCCTCTCTCTTTCCCTCTCATTCTGGATCTCAGCCTCTCTCTTTCCCTCTCATTCTGGATCTCAGCCTCTCTCTTTCCCTCTCATTCTGGATCTCAGCCTCTCTCGTTCCCTCTCATTCTGGATCTCAACCTCTCTCTTTCCCTCTCATTCTGGATCTCAGCCTCTCTCTTTCCCTCTCATTCTGGATCTCAGCCTCTCTCTTTCCCTCTCATTCTGGATCTCAGCCTCTCTCTTTCCCTCTCATTCTGGATCTCAGCCTCTCTCTTTCCCTCTCATTCTGGATCTCAGCCTCTCTCTTTCCCTCTCATTCTGGATCTCAGCCTCTCTCTTTCCCTCTCATTCTGGATCTCAGCCTCTCTCTTTCCCTCTCATTCTGGATCTCAGCCTCTCTCTTTCCCTCTCATTCTGGATCTGTGTGGCTTGACATCTACCAGCCACGACCAGGCCAACAGTATGGCCATCAGCCCCACTATTGCAGACAGGAGCAGCCATGGCTGGTTCACAGGAATAGTTACCATTGGGCTGAACACCCTTCCATTCAATCCCATCTCCCTCACCTGGGTATTACCCACCCACCCAAAGCTTGTGTTCTGTCCTCACTCATGTTCCCAGCATGCATGTAAAATACCTTTTGCAGAATGAGACGCCCCATGTCCCTGTAGCTGTTATCTCCATCTCCCATTTCACCACCTACAGAACATTATGCACCTTCTTACACTTTCCCACCACTCTCTGTTCTGCCCAGGTCAGTCTAGTGTCAAAGTATACCCCAAGGAACCTGAAGGCCCCCACCCTCTCCAAGTTTCTCCAATATAACCTCAAGCATACCTCATCTCCCACCTTCCTCCACTCTCTACCTCTGTAGTATTACCTCTATACCCACTCTCTACCTCTCTACCTCTCTACCTCTCTACCTCTCTACCTCTGAACTCCTCAAGCTGCCTTTTGTTCTTCACCTCCCCTTCAAACCCCTCCTCCCTTTTCTCTTTCCTATTCCCCCCTTTTATTTGTACCCGCTACGCTCCATATTTGCTTTCTACTCCATCACTATCTCCTACCTGAACAGGTGATTGATAGGCCTGAAGGCAGCCAGCCTTTTTTTTACAGCACCTTAACCACTTGTTAGGAGACATTTGATCCCAATATGGATCAGCCAACTGAGTACAGGTAATTGTATATATGGCAGCCAGACATAATGCAACAAACTTAACTCAATTTCTGTCCTGAGCAAGTTTAATAAATATTCTAAATTCACAGAAAGTAAGACGTTAATAATAATTTAGAGTATGGAGACTTATAGAGAAGCTGTAGTTATAAATATGAAAGCTAATAAGGCAGGAGATTTTTTAGCTTTTTATACACCTAGAGTCCTCTCTCCAGCCCTCCAGAAAACACACACCTGCCCAGTCTGCCCCAGCTGCAGTCAATCAGCTTCTCCTCTAAAACAAGACAGATTTTCTGATCCTCTTGTCTGCGTGGAGGGCCTCCTCTCCTCTCCTCTCCTCTCCTCTCCTCTCCTCTCCTCTCCTCTCCTCTCCTCTCCTCTCCTCTCCTCTCCTCTCCTCTCCTCTCCTCTCCTCTCCTCTCCTCTCCTCTCCTCTCCTCTCCTCTCCTCTCCTCTCCTCTCTCCTGTCCTCCTCTCCTCTCCTCTCCTCTCCTCTCTTCTCTTATTTTCTAGGTCCAATATCTGACAAGAATTATATTAGTTCATTACCACCCCCAGTCATGCTCTGAATAAAAATGTATTGAATTGACGTTTTTTTGTCAATGTCTACACAAAATACTCTGTAATGTCAAAGTGGAAGAAAGATTCTAACATTTGTAAAAACTTAATGAAAAAGAAAACACTAATATATCTTGATTAGATAAGTATTCAACCCCCTGAGTCAATACATGTTAGAATCCCCTTTGGTAGCGATTACAGCTGTGAGTCTTTCTGGGTAAGTCTCTAAGAGCTTTCCACTCCTGGATTGTACAACATTTACCCATTATTATTTTCATAATTCTTCAAGCTCTGTCAAATTGGTTGTTGATCATTACTAGACAACCATTTTCAGGTCTTACCATAGATCTTCAAGCAGTTTTAAGTCAAAACTAACTCGGCCACTCAGGAACATTCACTGTCTTCTTGGTAAGCAACTCCAGTGTAGATTTGGCCTTGTGTTTTAGGTTATTGTCCTGCTGAAAGGTGAATTAATCTCCCAGTGTCTGGTGGAAAGCAGACTGAACCAGGTTTTCCTCTAGGATTCTGCCTGTGCTTAGCTCCATTCCGTTTCTTTTTTATCCTGAAAAACTCCCCAGTCCTTAACAATTACAAGTATACCCATAACATGATGCAGCCACCACTATGCTTGAAAATATGGAGAGTGGAACTCATTAATGTGTTGTATTGGATTTGCCCCAAACATAACACTTTGTATTCAGGAGTAAAAAAAAAAAAAAGTATTTTGCGGTGCCTTGTTGCAAACAGGATACATGTTTTGGAATATTATTATTCTGTACAGGCTTCCTTCTTTTCACTCTGTCAATTAGGTTAGTATTGTGGAGTAACTACAATGTTGTTGATCCATCCTCAGTTTTCTCCTATCACAGCCATTAAACTCTGTAACTGTTTTAAAGTCACCATTGGCCTCATGGTGAAATCCCTGAGCGGTTTCCTTCCTCTCCAGCAACTGAGTTAGGAAGGACACCTGTATCTTTGTAGTGACTGGGTGATACACAATCTAAAGTGTAATTAATAACTTCACCATGCTCAAAGGGATGTTCAATGTCTGCTTGTTTTTTTTGTCCCATCTACCAATAGGTGCCCTTCTTTGTGAGGCATTGGAAAACCTCCCTGGTCTTTGTGGTTGAATCTGTGTTTTTTAAATTCACTGCCGGAACCTTACAAATGATTATATGCATGGGGTACACAGATGAGGTAGTCATACAAAAAATCATGTTAAACACTATTATTGCACAAAGAGTGAGTCCATGCAACTTATTATGTGAATTGTTAAGTAAATGTTTACTCCTTTACTCCGTATTTAGGCTTGCCATAACAAAGGGGTTGAATACTTATTGACTCAAGACATTTAAGCATATTCTTTTTCATTAATTTGCAAAAATGTCTAAAAACATCCACTTTGACATTACGGGGTGTTGTGTGTCGGCCGGTGACAAAATGATCTCTATTTAATCCTTTTGAAATTCAGGCTGTAACACAACAACAACGTGGAAAAAGTCAAGGGGTGTGAACTCTTGCTGAAGGCGGTTGTCTTCCATCTGTTTTCCGCGCTGTAACATGGAGATATGGCCGTAACCTTATAAAGGTGTGTATCAATGGAACCTTTTGTTTTTTGAAAAGTATTTCTCGCCTGATAATGTTTCTTATGTTTCCAAAAACCGTACCGCGAGCAATTCATGTTAACAAAAGTCCCTCGTAAGAATATACTGACCCTGAACTATTATTACTATTATTATTATATTATTATTATATTATTATTGTATTATTATTATACTAATTATTGTCGGTTGATGAGTATCCTTCCTACTGTTCTGTTATTCGTTAATAATAATAATAATAATATGCCATTTAGCAGATGCTTTTATCCAAAGCGACTTACAGTCATGCGTGCATAAATTATGTTTTTGTGTATGGGTGGTCCCGGGGATCGAACCCACTACCTTGGCGTTTACAAGCGCCGTGCTCTACCAGCTGAGCTACAGAGGACCAACATTCGTTAGGTCTGGAAAATGTTCAATTAACATTATAGAGAGATCACACATGCATGGTGGTGGTGTCACACTGTCTTTATAGCTGCTGCTATGGATATACCATTTACTTCAGAGCTCTGCCCTCTTGGCCATGTCTCCCTTGAAGAAGTGGTGTTATTTTTTTTTACCTAAGGTAAGCTAAAGGTTGTGTGCACTTTCACTGGTTAGAATTGAGTGGTTTCAACAGAAAATAAAGATATCATTATCACCTCAATCAGGTGAGACTGACCTGGTCTCATTAATTAACAGTATTAAATAATATAACAGTATTACTGAGATTGAAAATATTTTAATATCTGTTATTGCCCAACTGTTAACACTGGTTTGTTTTAAAACACACGGCCACCATTGGAAACGCAGTGAAGGGACAATGCCTGCGACGATAATTCACCAAATTATATTTTGAAGGAGGAAACAAAGTAGTTTAAGCATATGTTTTAGTTTCAGTCGCCTCCATTACATTTACATTTTTGTCATTTAGCAGACGCTCTTATCCAGAGCGACTTACAAATTGGTGCATTCACCTTATAGCCAGTGGGATAACCACTTTACAATGTTAAATTTTTTTGGGTGGGGGGGTGGGGGGTGGGTTGGAGTAAAGGGGGGGGGGGGGGGGGTAGAAGGATTACTTTATCCTATCCCAGGTATTCCTTAAAGAGGTGGGGTTTCAAATGTCTCCGGAAGGTGGTGAGTGACTCCATCTCCTCTAACTGAAGCTAATTGTAGAGATTTTTTTGACTGACTGCAACTTACTCTAATGGTAAATATTTCATCCAAATTGAATTCCATTCATAAATGTGGCCACTTAATTTACTGTGTGGATATCTTTATAAGTTATTTATAATGATTGTTAATATTCAATTTCTCTAGGGTCTCCGTTCCCAAATGTGAAGCCCTCTGTCTCCAGCAGGAGAGACCAGGAAAAAGTATTGGCTTAAGGTACGACTTCGTATTGAAGAAATGTAAGATCACTCAAGGTCAAATTTTAATTTAGAGTGACTGACATGAATAGAAGCAAAATCTAGTCAGGATCGAGGGAAAGATGAACGGAGCAAAGTACAGAGAGACATTTTTTTCATGAAAACCTGCTCAGGACCTCAGCCTGGGGCGAAGGTTCACCTTCCAACAGGACAACGACCCTAAGCACACAGCCAAGACAACGCAGGAGTGGCTTCGGGACAAGTCTCTGAATGTCCTTGAGTGGCCCAGCCAGAGCCCGGACTTGAACCCAATCGAACATCTCTGGAGAGACCTGAAAATAGCTGTGCAGCGACGCTCCCCATCCAACATAACAGAGCTTGAGAGGATCTGCAGAGAAGAATGGGAGAAA